>NW_028294266.1:0-44373 GCF_964341445.2 Mesoplodon mirus | reverse complement strand
GTGGGAATCCCCCAATGGAGAGTACCATAGTGAAATAGACCACATCATAGTAAACCGAAGATTTTGCATAACCGATTTGGGTGTGCAAATGCACTGGCTCGTCTCTTCACAGGCTACGTGTAAGAATGCAAGGTTCCAAACAATGGAAGACCAGCAAAACCGTGTTGTTGTACAAAAAGGGAGACCTCCACGACATTGGCAACTATCGCCCAATCTGCCTGCTGTCCGTCGTAAATAAACTCTTTACTAGAGTCATTCTCAACAGGATGGACAGAACATTGGACGAGGTACAGCCATGCGAGGAAGCAGGGTTCCGAAAAGGATTCAGTACGATAGACCACATACACACAATAACGAGGCTCATCGAACTATCACGAGAGTATAAAAGACCGCTCTGTCTCACTTTCATCGACTTGAGGAAAGCCTTTGACTCCGTTGAGACAGAAGCGGTTGTAGAAGCTCTGGGAAACCAGGGCGTCGCTACCCAAACACCACTCCTTCGTTAGCTATAGAAGAATTTCACGAATAGAATACCGAATCGCCATTTTACAACGCAATTAAAATGAACGTAAAGAGGGGTGTTCGACAAGGCGACACAATGTCGCCAGAACTTTTCACATCGAGCCTCGAAGCCGTTATGCGAAAATTGGAATAGGACAATGAAAGAGTGAAAAATGATGGTCGGCAACTACACCATCTTCGCTTTGCTGATGATATCGTCCTTATAACATCAAACATCAGTCAGGCGGAACGAATGCTTGCCGACATTGACCGAGTATGTGGAAGTATTGGTCTTCGACTATACATGACGAAAACGGTATTCATGAAAACGGATCGGTCTCAAAGGCCCCATTTAAGCTCAACGGAACAAATATCTCCGAATGCAACAGTTATGTGTACCTAGAAGAACTCGAGAACTCAACATGATGAATGACGTAGCTCCATAGCTGAGCAGGAGGAAGAGAGCAGCTTAGGGAGCTTTTAAGAGCATCGAGGATGTAGTGAAGAGGATGAAGAACACTCGACTCCGTGCCCACATTTTTGACTCAACGATGCTTCCTGCATTAACATACGCATCAGAGACTTGATCGCTACGTAGGCAGGATGAAAGAACACTCAGCGAAAGGGCGATGCTAGGAGTGTCGCGTGTCACGCAAGTGAGAGAGGGAATACGAAGCTCGGACCTACGTCAACGATCGAAAATTAGAGACGCCGTCCTTTACGCCAAAATGTCAAAAATAAGGTGGGCCGGGCACGTGATGCGACGAAATGGCAACCGATGGACAAGAGCCGCCACGGATTGGATTCCTCGGGATGTCAAGCGCACAACAGGAAGACCACCGACCCGATTCTTCAGAGTTCTTTACAAACACGCTGAACGAATGGTATGATGCTCAACGTGTCCCTAGAGCGAGCAGAACCCTTTGGACCACTCTTGCACGCGACAGGGACAGATGGAGGAATTACTGGCGCCCGCTTGATTCAATCGAAGATCAACGGGAATACAGGTGATACAGTTGAACTGGATGTTAAATTGTATGTTCAAATAAACGCTTGTGTTATGTCGGCCGAAGAGAACTGAACTTTTTCGAATTGTTCAACGAGTGTAAAAAATACAATTCATAAGCCACAGAAACATCCAGTGTTTCTCATATGCGAAGAAAGTAAAGAGAGGTACATAGAAGGACAAAGATGACTTCAGTGGTGGAGCAATATGATGCATCACGACACTTGGATTATCGAGAACAGATTTTGCAATGGACTGCAGCTTCTGGGAGAATGAACAGAACTTTAAGAATTTTTGGAGTACTTCTAATATCTCGTTGTGAAAGTAAAATGGCTTGGGCAGGCGACGAATCAGAATCGAGGGTACCAACATCTTTTGAAGAGATGAACATATTTATTAGACTGTGCCTTCACATAACAACTGTTAACACTACTAAGAGGAATTCCAAACTTCGCTTATGTATTCCATCCTCTTGAATCCCAAATCCCATCAAGAGATAAATTTGAAAATCTGTCTTACTTAGCTTACAATGAAAGTAGAACTGGAGACTTTTAAAATGTCTTCTAAACAATATGCGAATTGCTAACTTTGCTTCAGTAGAGAAAATTTCCTGTTTGAAAACCTCTCTAGGACGCTGGAAAGATTGCACAAGCTCAAAGAGTTTTCAAATTGGTGAGTAGAAGCTCCTTAGGTAAAGGATTAACTATTCGGCTTTGATTAGACCATGAAGGAAGTGGCATGTGGTCGATTCCATCAACCATCATAGGAATGATTGAATGCGTATCTGGCCTATACACTAGCCAAAGGTGGCCCAATGATGTTTCAAGTTAGTGCTTTTATCCTTCCAAACAAGTTTTAACCAACTCGTCATCCACGGAGAGATGAAGGCATGGTGACCTTAGATGAAGGGATCGAACCTTTGTTCGATACAGTGCATATTGCAAATTCACCTCTAATCACTGCTCTACACCAGCCCCTCCTGAGGTTATATATATGTATATATATTATAAATATATAAATGTTATATGTATATATGTTTGTATATATGTTTGTTTGTATGTATATATACATATATACAAACTCCACAAGTATATATATATAAATGGTATACCAAAAGGTTCAAAAGTTGATGGCAAAACGTTTAGGTTATACGAGTTGTTACGATAGAGTCGAGTATCTCTAATGTCTTCAATGATAAAACATATGGAATCATAATAATAAGCTGGTACTCTTAGTTTCCTTCTTCTTAGAACAGTTCCGTCGCGAAAAGAACTAACCCGTTTGCAAAAAAATTTTGCAAACTTTAATTTGTACAAAATAAGCTTCTCAGGCGACGCGTGATATAAGGTCTGCATCGGGAAGCTGTATAGATTAAATATATGGAGAAGAGCAATAAAAAAGTAGTGGGTGGGCGAGCAAAATAAAGAGCTGAAAGGAAAATGAATCATGCTAAATAGAACGATAGCAAAATAAAGTCAAAGAACAACCGTCAATGTGGCAGAAACCTTTGAAACCATTTCATTGTCAGGAACAATTGTCTTATTCATATCTGTAGTTTTATCCTGAACAGAATATGTTAGCCTTGAAAATAAATCAGGAAGACAGCCTTTACAGAAACACTTGAAACTTAACCTACCAAAGCATTTTCTGCCACAGCGAATCCAGCCTAAACTACAAATATATTGCGCAATGTTATTGCGGCAACTATAAAAGACAGCTCCTACCATGATTCCACCACTGCTACATGATTTAGTGGAAGAGAGATTACGCGAGGTACACGGCAATGATGGTTTACTTAAATAGAGCAGTGTGAATGCACCTTTTTTTTACTAATTAAGATATATGCACTGACATATATGAAACCGGAGGCGCAAAAAGGTGATTATGAGCTTTTCGTGGCTTCACTCGACTTTTTCTATGCTCTTCCAACACCTTCATTAACGATTCTGTGGAAGCACCAGAGGGTTGTTTCTGAAAAATTTTTCGTTTTAATTCTGGAAAGGTGTCCGACTAATAAGAAACATTTTCATAAACGGGTTAAAAGATTCGACATTAGAGATAATTCCACCGTTCTTCCAAGAACTCAAACACCGCGATCTCTTTTTTAACGAATAAATAACTGAGAAAAACTATGCTGTTTTTCATGCCAGGGTTATCAATGTTTCGCAAGAATTTACTAACCTAACTTATGTGTAATAGTCACTTTTAAATATACTTCTTGCTTAAGTTAAGACAATAAATACTCGTTTCAGAATTTTTGATTATCGAAGATACACTCTTCGTTAGGATCAAAGGTATACCTTTAAAACCTCTTGAATTGTCCCTTATACTTAAATGAAGCGATCCCGTGGTTTCCGCAACAGAGTGCTCATCAAGTGTAGATGAAGCTAAAAAGAAAAAACAACTCTATACACATAAAAGGAACCCGAACTAAAGCCAATTTTTCCATGTAAATTACCTTCAGGCAGGATCAGAGATATACCATGGAATTCTTTAGCAAGATCATGATGTCGAGATGTAGCTTTGGCTATTAAGGCTGAAAAACATATATATGTATATATACACATATATGTATATATATGCATATATATATGTATATACACATGTATGTACGTTTGCATACGTATATATATATATATATATATATATATATGTAAAAGAGTGAATATGCAGTGGATGGCTATAGAATTAATATGAAAATGCAGTAACACACAAATAGGAGTGCTCGTTTGTACGACTCCTGAAGATGAAACAGAAGGGTTTGTCGGTTCGTTGGTCCTTTCGTCAACGGATTGTTGAACATTGTCATATTCATGCAATTCCTTTTCATCAACTAAATTAAAAAAAAAAGTATTACACAATGACATCACGACATGGTAGATTGCAGAGGAAATTCTACTAGTACCTCGTTAATTAGTATACAACAATTCTAGTGCAAACTCACAGTTTGATTCACGATCTGAAAGCGGGGCATCGTCGAAACTCTGATCATCGAATCTGTCTTCCACTATCTCTTCATCATCCGCAATGCTAGACATTTTGGAAGTGTCTGAAGATATTAAAGAGAACAACAAATAAAAAAATATATTTGGAATGCATACTGACTCTAGCAACGGTCATCCAGATTAAACGTTAAAAATCCACTAACATTAACGGAACAGTAAAACTCAAACACAATAGAGAAACCATTAAGAAAATCGATATATTATTTCTGAGTAATCGATATGGAAATTTCAAAATGATAAATATGAATTTTTGAATTCCAAAAAACCTACGAGGAGCACCAAGTTGAGCGAGAGTATATTTACGAGGTAGAGAACTCATTTGAGACCACTGAGATGACGGTTTACTTTTATATCAGCGAAATCAAGAAAACAACACGTACATATCTTTTACACATCTATTCGTGAAATGAAAAACATGATAACCAGCTAGAAATGGATAGAAATCAACACGTCACTATAAAATCCCTATGACCGCCAGCAGGCAGTTTCCACCGCTTCTTAATTGTTGATTTGTGCTTAGGAAAGCATTCATTATGATTATGAATGTCAATAATAGTGTCTCCTACAGTTTATTTATTCGATATTGCGCGACGATTTAAAAAAAATATTGTAGATCTCGTCGAACTGTGCGAGAGAACTATAAAATGTTAAGAGTTCCGGCTTATTGCAACTGTCAAGCACTATATTCTATTGGAAAATGAAAATAAATAAGTTGCGAACTTCAATGTTATTCCACTATTTGAAAAATTAAGTATATTATGCAATTTGTTCAGTAATCATTATTAACACTTCCGTAACGAAACTGTATTTTCGATAACAGACTATAATTTCTTCATTAATATAGTAAGGGAATTGGGAAGTCTACATACCAATAAAAACAACTTTACTCTACCATTCCAAGTGTAATGCAAATCTATTACAAATGAAGCAAAACATTCCAAAAAAATGAAACCAAATCTAAATTTTTTCAAACTTTTCAAATAAGCGCGGTAGCCGCAAATACAAACGGAGCTACGAAAAATACGTCTATGCATTCTAGGGCGAAATATTGTGTTGTTGAATTGAACAGCTTTTGTATTGGAGATAAAGGCTTTCTCTCTGAAATGTGAAAAGAATATCATTGCCTTTAGAAAATAAGAATTTTAATTTGATGGGATATCTGTAGGCAAAAATCTATAGATTTCAATGGTTTTATTCCAAGTATTAAGGTTCAATACGAACCGACAATATATTAATTTAAAGTTAAAAGCGTTCATTATTTTCTCATTGAATGCACTGGATCAAATAAATCTCGAATGTAATGTGTTGAAAGTTAAAAGCAACCATTCAATCATCGTATGACTCCACATGACGACAGTATGACGCAGTGGTTAGAGGTGCCCTAAAATTCACGATTGATCTTTGGTTCGATTCCGGGCTTACTAAGTCGTCCATATCACTCTGGGATCGGAAAATTATTTAGACTCTTACTCTCTTACTTTTGTCAGGTATCGTAAGTTTGTATAAATTGAATATATATTCAACCGTCTCAATGATGTCTGCTGAAGTCGAATGCATGGCGTATCGCCTCACGGATTGATCAACGACGATCCCTTTGATCCGTTATTTTATGTTTTATGACGTCATATAAGGACTTAAGTCATTGCATATTAACGCATGCCGAAAATCTGTACAACCCTCATTCGAGTGGTTTATAGAGGTTTTTTTCTTTGCACTCCTTAAAACTACTGGGAACTGGGGTTCGCATATTATTTGAAGAAGAACGACTATAAAAATACCAAGGGAAACATGTGTTTAAAGTAAACATCAATAAAATGCTCATTTTCTGTTAATATCTTTAGTACTTTAGTGCTTCGTAAATAACACTACCGAATAGTTTTTGCGCTTGATTAATTAATCTCCAGCTGTTAATAAGTAGGCAGCTAGGCTTTGAAATGACAGCCACCTGAGTCTTCTCCATAAGCAGCACAATCACGCGTGTTGTTTTTTTCAAATAATTGTCCTCGAATGAAGATTAGATCTGTGCTTGGAAATACACCTGCAAACATTTTGTAGAAATTCACAATTGCTTAGAAGTTAGGTAAATCTTAAAGGTTTAGAACATTAGGATTATGTCGAGTATTAAGTTGACATCACTGCAGTTTACAAGTTTCCCTACAGCCTCAATTCACCGCCATCTTCGTGGAATGATTCAAATCATCTGCAATCTGTAAATGAGCTCCTTTCATCAAAAATAACATGACAATAAATATAAATATATAAATATTATATGACGAGAGAACCGGCTGATCAAGGAGATTTAGAGTAAAGACTGTTAGTAGACTGAACCGGAAAGAGGCTATTTCGATTATATCTCAGTTCTTCATTAGTAATCTGTTGCCTTTCATCATCTTTAGTAATAAAGTTTTTGTATTATCTCTAGCAAAGCAAAGGTGTTACGAAATATTGCTAAGAAATGATGAAAACTGAAGCTAGATATTAGTTCACCTAACACGGTTGGTGATTATTAAATATTAGCTATACACTATTTTTGCAGGAAAATATAACAGGTTAAAAAAACACTGGAAGTAGTCCAAAACAGGAAACAATGCTTCTGTTCAATTGTGAACATAAAGATCTGAATCCAATTCTACTTGAGAAACACAGTGGTTCTACCACTTCTTTCTATTATATGAAGTTGATGTAGAGAAAGTTGTACTCTAATATTCTTAGTTCTACAATACCCATACCATGTCCTAAAATCTCCTCTAAAATTCTGCTTTTGCATCCCGACGTCAAAAATGTGGGCTGTTTCTTAGAAAGCCACATCTTAGCTCAGAGTAAGCTTTCTTAACCGTAATAAAAACCTTTAAAATTTACACATTTTTGCGAACGAGGCACATATCGGTTGCATAAAATTCTGCATTTTTGGAAGCGATGAAGTCATTGAATGCAGTTAAGCCTTCGTTTGTTTCTGAAATTTTTACCGAACAGGAAGCTGTCGAGATGCTTGAAAAAGTCGTAGACGATAGATAAGAGATGCGGCAACTATGGTGAGTGAGGCAGGGTTTCGTGGCCCAGCTCCTTCGACCGTAGCAGGGGAATGACAGCGACTTTTATATTTTCCAAGGTAGAACTCGCCGTTACGATTTTTTTGAAACAAATGTCGCCCTGTGCATTCCTTGGCCTAATCCTCATTGCTGTTTTAAATACTCTATTCTGCAACAACGCCCGAGTTTGATCTCGTTTTCTCCTATTTTTTTCAAGCCGAATCCACACACAAATCCGTGGACCTTCGTAGATGGTGAATACGAGGAAACCAATAAGAGATGTGCTGGGACCCGCAGAACATCTGACGTCGGATCATGGAAGAACAACTTTGCTCCTGTTTTTCGCCCTAATCTTCGTCCATAATTCAAAATACTCCACGGAGATATGTGAAAAAATTCAACTCAGTTAATCCCAGACACATAGTTGGTGGCTAACTTATTAGAACTATGCCAAAAACGACTACGTTAGTAGATAGTGAAACGCTGAAGAAATGGATTTTTGGCTTCTGAATTGTCGGAATGATTTATATTTTTCAAATACAGGTAACCATACTCATGAATAAATCTATGAGTTTTTCTCAATGTGCATGGATTGTATTTTGCATGTCAACTGACCAGAAGGCTGAAATGAAGTGAGGTGGTAGAAATGGGACACCGTGTGAGGTAGATTCCAATAAATAAACCCGACTTGTAATAGGAGGAACTTGACAAGCTACACCTTTGTTAGGTCCTGCATTGCAATGACAAAGCTTGGCAAGCCTGCCGTGGATATCTTTTATCGCAGATATTGAAAACAAAAAGCCTCATACAAAAAAATCATTGTGCTCCTGGTGCTCATGGGGTGTGGAGAACAGATTAGTCGACTGTGTCAGAGATGAGCATAAACGGTTTCAATCAATTGATAAACCACAAAACTGATTGTAAAGGTAATGCAGCAAAAAATTATAAAAGATTGAGGAAATATTTGGATTATTTAGAGTAGATTGCCCAATTTCGCAACGCGAAAAGTTCACGTTTTTTTTCACCATTTTTCTTAGTGATCTTGTTCTAATACTAACTTGTACTGATTCTGGGTGGGTACCTGTAGCGTAGTAGTTAGAGGTGCAATGGAATAAGCACTATCTGAGTGTTTGATCTGAGAGCCGATCTAATCAAGTCCTTCCTTCCTCTGGTAACGAGAAATTGGTGCCAGACTAGTCTGGGAGGATAAGGCCAGTGATTTCATACATTGCCAGGTAACCGGAATTCATTGCGTTCAATCACTTTTACAATGCCTGAAGTCGAATCCATGATGCATTGCTCAGAAAATCAACGATAGTGACCAATGCCGAATGGTTTGTCGATTGTCCTTCATTGATTTGAACTACTGAGATAATGTCGTTTCAAAATTTGACTTTTTTAACTTTCAATTGAACAGTGACGCAAAATCGTTGAAACTGGTTGCATTGAACTGCATTTGGTCAGAGAATTGCTAATGATCAATGGTTACAACGTTCGTTTCGGAATGTTTATTGATGGAGAAAAGCAGCTTGAGGATTACAAGGATCGCAGCTACCCTTATGATGACCAAGAGAAAAGACACATGAAGAAAACCCTGAAACACATTTGTGCGAAATTACGCTCGAAGAATTTTGCGGCCACTTGTCATGGATGTTATTGAGCACATGAAATCATAACGCATAAAATCCTGGGAAAATTACTACGGCAAGAATTAGTGTGCAGAAGTCGCTATAATGTACTAAAAATTGGAATATAGGATGTTGATGAATGATCGGTAAAGACGGTTTCTACTACATAATTATTAGCAGCGCGAATTGCAAGTGGTAGTGTAGAAGGACATGTTGGAGTTGGACATGTTTACTAATTTAAAGTGGGAATTACGGATTACTGCCACTTCAAAATCCTGGACAACTTCATTCGCACTAAACCATCAATTCAGAAGCGACCAAACAGGCCTTTGACGACTTCAGACTAAAAAATCTTATCTTCTGCGTGGATGGAATGTCTAAACTTGTACAGTTTAAAAAAAATTCAGTACTTATTAAGGCTTTCACTTTGGCCGATAAAGTTTAATTTTTTTAACGATGTTGTAGTGGTGTTCAATTTTCTGCTCAAAATCGGATATTTATTGCTAAAATACGAACATGATCGGCGAAGTATCCGTTATTGAGGATAGGTTGAAAGAAAGCTAACGTTAAAAGTGCGAATAGTTCAGACCTTTGTGAGTAGATTTATTCTATTGGCTATCATTCTTTGACGAAAAAGTATACAGCGGAAAGAAGTGCTGGTAAGCAATATTTATGTTAAATCTAGCTTCACATATACGGAATGCTGCTTTGGAACAGTTATAGGTGTATAGTAAAATAAAGCACGCTGAGAGAAAGGCAAAGGGAGGGGCACGGATGGTGTAATGGATAACTGGTGACCCCCCGGAAAGGGCAATCATCTGGTTGGAAGTTCGCACCGCCCCGAAGTTTTGCAAATATCTCAGTGTCTTAGCGGTTATTTCGATTGATAATAACACTACCGATTAACAGAAATAGGTAGTTAAAAATGAAATTCAAAATTATAGGTGTGTTTAAATCTAGGCAAATTTTCATCTTTAAATTTTGACCCCAAATTAAGTAAAACACTAATCCAGCACAGTATCAAAATGGTGTCTTAATGGCATCTCTTAATGGGGTATATTTAAGGAAATATCAGCTTGAAAACTAAACTATATTTGGCACTCGACATGATTACTACATTAAATCCGAAGGCACTCGAAAAAGTCTCTTGCACGCTTTCTCGACGCTTTTCACCCGCTCGATGCTGATTTCTTCAAGTGTTGGATGGTCCAATTGTAGGTGAGGAAATCGAATGCTGTTTTCGGATGTTGACTGGTCATAGTGAATAGACATGTGTAGATAACATGGTAAACCCTGAAATTTTCGATTTTCACAGTTTGAATCCATTGATGCCAATGAATATGAACTGTATACTCCGTGTCGTCACTTTACTCTTTATATTCGTTTATGTAAAAAATCACTCTTTTATATTCGATCACTTATTTTTAATTTCAAAAAGGAATATTATTTTGGACAAATAAGCAATACTTAGAAAACTAAGTATAAAAAATAAGGTATATCCATTTACCACGTCGCATTTTAAAAAAAAAAGAAGAGCAAGAGTAGAAAACGTGAAATATGTTAGTTTTTGTGACACTCTCCCTAGCTAAGATAAGTGCACGTTAAATGTAAGATGGCTTTAAAAAACAACCTTTTGAAGGATGCGAGTAATCCTAAATGCTTTATGCCAAGGATTAAAAGTCCGAATGACGACTGCAGAGATTTTCATGTGACACAAAGGTTTTGATTTAAAAAATTAGTACATAAAGGAGGCAACCAGATGATATTTTATTGTTTCTGGTATAATAAAAAGTGATTTCGCCTTTTATGGTCATTGTTTTTCCATGAGATAGCGATTTTTTACTGTGGAATTATACTTCTTGATTCTTCTTCTTTGAACGAGCACGAGGTTGTTAAGTTTATTATGAGGCTGACGTTTCGGCCGTATCGCCTTCTTCAGAGCCTGGAAAGGTCGACTGACAGCGATCTACCAAGCCAAACACGTCAATAACTCAAACAGAGAAACTCAAAAACCAAGTCCTAACCGCGTAAATAACATCGAATACTCACCACTTCTCTGCCTTCGACCAACCGCTAGGTTGTGTCTGCGGAAGAGGAATGAGGTATACTTCCTTCTAGAGTGCCCCTTTATCAGACTAGAAGATCAACCTGATATATTGTGCGAAATCACGTGTGATTAGGAGGCACTCTTCCTTGCGGTTCATGTTTGAGTTTTGAAATTAATCCAAAATGCCTCAAGAACTTTGCGTGTCGATATGCTAGTTTCTTGCTCAAGAATATTAACCTTAACATCAAAATCCTCTCCGTTGTGTCTTTGTGTCCTATGCGTGCCTAGTGGAGTACTCGTTTTGCTTTTAAATTTTCTATCTAGGTGTTCTTCTATGCGGACACAAAGAGGTCTTCCCGTTTCGCCAATATATTCGTCTCCGCAAGTTTGCAAGAAATCAGGTACACTGTACCTGAGATCATGCAATCACCGTCTCTGCCCTGAGGGCAAATGCAAAATAATATAATAAATAAATATAAATAAACAAAATAATGTAATACAAATACAAAATATTATACATTACATGTTTTACACATACATTACATGGACGATGCAAAATTTTTAATAACACCAGTTATTGATCTACAAAAAGTGAACTACCAAAGTAGGAAAGTACTAGTAACTTTTCTAAGGTGTGTGTACTTTTCATTTTAAGCTTATTTCACTTTAAAACATTCATCATGCCATCTCATTGTGTCATTGGCCTTTTATGTCAAGAAAGTGATTTGGATGTCCGATGGCAAATCTCCATTTTGCTGACGTATGACAATGTGACAATTCATTGTGACAGCTTTCTACCAGTACATCTCACATAAGAGATCCAAGAACAAAACCAAGTTCTTCAGAATTCACAAGTTATTCAGGATGTACTGAATTTTAGTGCAGATGTAGTGCATTCCATAATGATGTACTTTATGTACGAATTTCTAAATAAGAGAAGGCATTTGTACACCGATAGTGTTGGTATACAAGTATTCCTTTGGCTGAGGACTTACTGCATAGAAGGACCTATCTTATGGGCTGTATTATAATATCGCATATATGTATGTTCTCGAACAGTAAGGGTCTAAACCAGCAATAAAAATTGGTGGTAATAAGAATTAATAATTGTTTCCAAACAGGAAAATCTTCTCACCCCTAATGTCTGAACAGTCTGAAGAAGAATTCTCAAAGAACTGCAATGATGCTGTTATGTATCCAAATTATTTCCAATAATTTCACTGTCGTGAAAAGAAACACAGTAAGTTAGAACATTTATCATTACTGATTTATTATTACATCATAGTGAAAAGCTGTCTCTAAGGTAATGAACCTCAATGTCTAAACAAGGGAATATCTGCGTTTTCTCATTGGCCATATCTGTAGTGTATATTCTCTTAAAAAGCAATACACTCTTGTCCCAAATTGAGCTGCTCTAAATGGAGGTTTTTTATAAATTATTAGGAGAGAGAACAGTTTTCGAAGAGCTATTCCGGACATACGATTTACGTCGAATTTTCTTTTCTAGTGATTTCAAGAAGTGCGGTAAGAAAACCTCTGGGAATCTTTCAAGGGGTGTATACCGATTTTGGTACACATGGCGTTTTTGTGTTAAGGAAGCGAACCGAAAAGCTATATTCTAGGCAGCAGAATCCATTCAATTTATTCATTAAATTTCATAGAGTACTATTAAAATTAGGAATTGATAACACATTAGAAGTGATACTGTTCAGCAAAAGAAAGTATTGGTTCGATCATACACGAGGACCATTAAGCCTATCATCCCTCCGGAGTCGGGTTGGAGAATTGGTACCAGACTTGTTCAGGACCAATTGGCTTCTTCAAATTCGCATAACTGGCGACTACTTAAGGGTTGAACAACAATTGTTTAATTTTCAATTATGAAGTAGTATAAGTATCAATATCCTTCATATTTTTACCCAGATGTTTCTTTAGTAAATTCCAGAAGATTACACTTTCCTAGCCATTTAACAACATAATAACCTTACTGGTTCAATGCGGCACCAGACCAACGAAGCCCTTAAACCTTGAATTTGGTTTGTAACATTGTTGTCGAGCAGTTCGTCTGTTAACAAATCGGAAGATTCAAATCGCTGCTCTCATGAAAACAATCTCAGGTGATAAAATAACGATGGATTGTAGACGATTTATTTATAAAGGTCATAATTTACTTTTAAAATGATATAATCCTGATCAAACACAACATGGCTACTCTGAAAAAAGGAACAGTTGGAATCTACTAATTCTACCAACGAGACACTTTTCTTTTGTTCGCATAGCATTTTGACGTCTTGAAATCGACGATTTTCCTGAAAACGTTTTCAGCAGCGGTCTAGTTTTTAAAGACTTCTTAGTAGTAGTAGCTTTCGAGATTCCTGCGAAAAAATGGTAATCGGTTAGCCAGAGATCCGATGTGAAATGATTCGTATGTGAGGGTTACGTAAATCTATTAGTCGAGAATCTACAGCGTTACAGGTACCAGATTTTGTCGAGGATTTTTGTACAAAATAATTGACTGTTTCTGGTTGCCCTTTTTAAAATGTGTGGCAAATTTGATCTAATTGTCCAAAGCCATATAACATGGATCTAAAAAGCGACAATGTTGCTAATTTCAAAACAATTTCCACGTAAATTAGTTCTTTTATTAAGGCTAGCAAACGGATAAAAAGAATCGCGAAGAAATACCTTTCTAATATGTATCCACCCTACACACATAAATTAGTTGGGCATTTTAGATTCTTTCGAGTTTTTTCTTCGTTTCATTAAACCACAATATTATTTGACATCGGTCTCATCCTATGCACACTTTGGTTTTTTTATGTTTTTTTTTTCATCGATATTTCCGTTTTCTTGCCAAGTACGATAGATTGTTGTGGTTTTTGTTATTATTTGAAAAATAAAGGACAATCAATCAGTGCTGATCAGTCTCGCGCTATGCATTCGACTTCATCAAGCATTGTAGAGATTAATAAATGCATATATTTGCCAATAAAATGACTTTCGGTGGCCTACCGATCTATCACGTCAGTGTGTTTATCCTCTCAACCAAGTCTGGTACCAATATACCGATTCCAGCGGAATGGAAGGTTTAGTGTGCCTGGGTACGGGATCGAACCAAGGATTGTTGGAAAGCGTATTGCAGGCCACCTCTAACTACTACGCTACACGCGCACCATTAGTATTTAAATCAGGTGTATTGCAAATGCCATTTGAACACTTTCAACTATAGCAACACTCCACGAAAGTAGTGTATTGTAACCATTCAGGATTCTTTTTGAGATCAATTGAGAATTGTAGAACTATTTTATAATTTTCTGCGTTATTCGTTTCCATCTACACATGAGACTCTACCTATCTTTATTCATTTATTCACAGATAGGTCAGTGACTCCGTCATTGATTGCCAAATAAAATCATTACAAAATTCTTTCTGGTTGAAAGCCACAAGCCATATGACGTCTTACTTTCAAAGGAAAGGATCCTAGATAGTCGATCTCGCGCACGCTCCTCCTCCTTAGGTTGCAAAAGAATTCTTCATCAGTACTGTCCGATACGCTTGTTGAGTGTTCTCTACAATTTTTACACGAAGATTACCCTCTTCTGCATATCGTGAACTTTGAGTCACAACAACAGCAATCAGGATTCCGTCATGAAACCTGTTGTATGGACCACATCCAGGCCGTATTCAGGACCATAAGAGTATGTCGACAGCATCATTTGCCTCTTGAATTCACTTTTTTCAAATATGACATTACATTAAACGCATTTCCAGCGTTGGAACGAAATGTATCACAAAAACACAGCTTTTATATCACCCTCTAACCATACATCGTGAAAGAGATCCAGAGATCGAAATAAGAAATTAGAAAATCTCTAGTTAAATATAAGATTTGATCCCATCTATTGCAGCGTTTGGTCAGGAACAGCTACTTTGTAAGTAGATTTCTCGTGAAAAGTGTCTTCTGGTTGAAGGCTCCTCTCAAGCGATGTTGAATAGCTCGAGGCCAATGATTGCCTTAGGCGAACTAGCTGGGAGCAAACCTACAAATAATACAGCTATGAAAACCAGACATTGCGAAAAATTACCGACTCACATATATAGTAGACATCCTCAGCTTCTGATCGAAAAGTCGCACGTCCTCTTTGGTAATGGGATGTTCTTCAGGAGGGCAGAATGATAACTCTTCACCAAGAAAAGCATCCGTAAAACGAATCCCTTCACAGAGATGTGAAATGTCTTTCAATTTCTCGAAACTAAAACTTCGTGAGCTATAAAAAATACAAGTAAGAAATATGTACAAAACTATTCTGAAATGACAGAGATACCTTTAAGAAAGTAAAAAATAGTGAAACGTAAGGATATGAAAACACCATATTCATGTCTCAAAAAAGAAGAATGAGGAGAAAGTAAATCAACCATCTTAGTCGTTGACGAGTGCGTTCTTCTCCCCAATATACCATCACTTGAAGCTCAGTAGCTGTTCGCTGTTGCTACAACAAAACTACTTTAAATGGATCTAATAAGTTTCGAAATCAAAAGGGAGTACAGAAATACAGGTATGCAAAAACGCCTACTGCTGTTGACGCAGTAGAGACAATTGAGTTCATTGAAGATATGGGAGAATGGAGACGTATGGAAACCAGCTTAAAAAGGCTAAAATAACTGTAGGCGATATTAAGCGCGTCAAAATTTTTTGAAAAGTTAGATGAGCGTTACGATAAATTTTCTTCAGGATAAAATCATAATTATAAGTTTTAAGTGAATTTTGTTTACGACCACATATCTAAATGTGTTACTACAGAGGACATTTAAATGAAAATAAAAACAAGACGTAAGCAAAATAAATAACAGTGAATATCCTTTCCTTAGAGTCACCACGATCTATCACAATCCAGGAGCTGGACGAATATCAGCAGGAATGTGTTCCAGAGCGCCAGATTCTGTAGTGCATAAAACGACTACACGGGAAACGCTCGTCTAAAAGTTCAAGTTTTATAATGAATCATATAAGATATAATCACATACAATGCTCTTCCAATAGCTTCTGAATCAACAACGGTTGTTAGTAACAAACCGGTTCCTGAGTTTGTCAACGAAAATGAGAAAGTTGATTCATGAGAAGACTGTAAGATATAAGTTCCATTTCGTGAAATACGTAGGTCATCTCTGGCCTTCACTGTAACAACTGCAGCTCCACCCAGTCCTCGAACCGGCATCTTAAAAGAAATAATACTTTATGTAGAAGTGTATTAGAAAAGTAGAAAGAAAAATTAAGAGTTTATTTCAGCTGAAAGTAACCATAAAAATGAAATTAACACCATTGAAGTTACACAACAAAGATTTAAGAAAAGAAAAGAAACAATGAAACATTATCTATAAATAAAAGCTTATAAGAAAAAAAAGAATACCCTATAGTTCACTTGAGGTCCACCTCCTCCCTCCACCGCAATCAGAAGATTTGTATAGAATCGAGCATTCTGAGACGGGGAAAATTCAATTCGAAGCGGAACAGTACGACGTGCATCCAGAAGTAAGATTTGGCTGTCCAAGAGCTGCAACCAATATGGTCGTTCTTCATTAGAGCATTGAATAGTGATAGGAAAGATTTTAGAAAATAACTAGTGTACAGTAAAAGGTGGTCCAGAATGACTGAGCTTCGCCCTTATTTGAAGAGAGGTATCTGTACGATTGGTAACATCAACGTTCGAAACAGCTGTATCTCCAATAGCTACGAAACCGAACGCTAGTTCGAGTTGAGGGATATAAAGCACAGACCTAAATCTTAATTTCAGAAAATAAAGCTGTCATAAAATTCTTATTGGTAAGTGAAAAAAAAACCTCCGCGTCGGATTAGAAGTCAGTTGTGAAAAGCATGGAACCATAGCGTTTGTAGATAAAGAGCTAGATGATCTTGCAGAGGAATGCGGTCGAGAGCTCAACTAAAGATATATTCGTCAACTTCATTCACTCGCACGTCATTAGGTTGTATGGGGCATACGAAAGAAGTGAATAACGACCAAAAACAGCTACGAGCCGCTCTCTGGGGAACTTAGCAAACCTATTAGTTGCCTTACCGACATTTGAAGAGTATACGTGGACTTACTTCTTCAATCTCTGAAGTGTCTCACCACTTCTTCCCAATCATAGAATCAACCAGTATACACAGAATCAAGAATGATTATGACTAATGTATGTTGTGTGCAAACCATCCCAGCACAACAGATATAGGAATTATATCTTTGATCATAAAAAATACATAGTTGGTTTTGGCTTACATTTACTCACAAACAGCAATAGGACGCAACATATAGTACTATGCAGCTAACGGAGTGAAGTGTCATCATAGAGATATGCGTACAATTAGCAAAATATGTATGAAAAACAGCTTGAATAGCTAATAAACAAGCAAACAACAGCACGGAAGTTGATGAGAGCGAACACAAAAATTTATACACAAATACTAATTGTTTACTTATTATACATAGAGTGCTTGCTAATTAGATCCTACTTGCCTAGCTTTCCCTTTATTGCTTTCGTTGCCTTATAACCCTAATCCAAGGATGGAAAATGGATTGTATACGGTGTTTGAATGCAACTTTACAATCATTCTTCTATTCATTATAAATGGCCCAGAAAGATATCAGAGAGACAGAATAAGATGCAAGAGAGCTTTAAGGTGAACATTGGGATGGCTGACAATAATGATTGTGGCTTAAGCCACCCAGTTGTAGTTGCAACTTCAAAAGATTTGTACGTTTGTATTTTATAGAATAACACACGCAAACGTCGCGATGCTCGAAAAGGATCACCACCAGGAACGAATATTGTAAGAGAAAGAGGAACTATTAAAATCATAAAAGCAAAAAAACCGCCTCACAACGCACCTCTCCCTCGCATGAAACCTTCCCTTGATTACAAGCAGCACCATGATCCATTTTCTAAAATGTATACATTAGGAAATAAAAAAAAGAAAATCAAAAAGAAACCGAGAAGGAAATAATATTCAAATGAATGTTGGCGGTACCATTCGCTTCGGAGTAGAGTCTTCACCATGTAAAGCATTTTGAGAGGTGAATTTTTAGCCAGATATATTTCCAGTTCGTCTTGATCTAATCTCTTTTTTAACCCACCTAAGACAACGTGTACAACGTCTAAATTTTTGTGTTGAGCCCATGGAACAACGTATAATTTCTCATCTCTCACGCAACGAATAATATGTGACTCATGATTTTCACTGTAGTTTCGCAATAGCCCGCCCCTTATTTGTGTATTCGGCTCTACAATTTTGGCTTATCTATTTAGTTTTCCATTTTTCTATTGAAATGCGTTGCTGTCGCCTTTGGCGGTCGATTTTGCAACACATGTAGTATATTTCTCCAATTTTATACAACATTTACAACTATCCACTTTAAAGAAAAGTATTTATCGCCTAGGAACCCTATAATAAACGAGGCTTGGCTCGATCTCGCGCTCCAAACAAACCGAACTCTCCATCCTTTGAGATCAGGAAAGTGGTTCCAAAAAAAAACATTACCTGGAAACATCGGTAGGCCACGCAAGATCGTATAGGGCAAATATTTTACCTGTTCGAGGCTCAGCGTAATAGATTGTAAATCCCAAAGTTATTGACCAACGCCAAAAACTCTACCCTCTTATAAATTCAGTACTACAACTATGATTCTTAAAAGAGATTTCAAATGAAAAACAACCAATTGCTGGTAATAACTGGATGTTCCACGGATTTCCACTCACTGAGGTTTTTCCTCACTGATGGATCTCGAGCCGGTTAGTCGTGAGGCTACGTGGCGCGTCCCCAGGTGGCGGATAGGGGGTCAAACGCGAACCAAAAGCGACCTTGTGCTTCCCAGAGCAGCAGGTGGATCAAAGGGATGAACACTCTTTTTCTGCTGCGCAGATCTGGCAGTGCAAATTGTATTCTACAAGTCAATTCGGCCAAAAGCCTGCAAGCAAGTGACTAGGAAGTACATGGGAGGCGGTTAGGAGTCCTGTCCACTCAACTCCAATGAACTCTGGGAAAGACTGGCAAGCTACTCATTAGTATATTCAGCCCCCATGGTTAGAGCCCGGCAAGCTACCCCGTGGGTACAAAAGATGCCAAACAGAGTAAAATAAATGAGAGTCATTCCCCTGACCACGAAAGAGCCCCCGATAAGGCAGCGTTGGGTAGGACGAGTACGGAGAGGCTGCTACAATCTCAGGGCTATCTGGGCTACCTAAATGTGATAGGACTAAGGTGACGATCTGTACCTACAACGCAAGATCGCTTGCATCTGAGTCCGCTGTTGAGGACTTGCTGATGCAGGCCAGAAAGATCAGATACGACGACATCGGACTGGCTGAGACGAGGAGACATCATTCCTTTAACGCCGTTTATGATCCTGGAAAAGAACTCTTCCTTGGAACATGCGACAATAGAGGAGTTGGAGGCGTTGGTGTCCTCGTCAACACGAGTTTGGCCATGAACATCGAATCGTTTAAACAACTAACAACCCGAATCGGACGGTTAAGGTTGAAGAGATGTGGGCCTATGCCGGCTCTAATTATCTACGTCGTCTACGCAGCTACCTCAAGCTACGACGAAGATGAGGTCGAAGCGTTTTATATGGACTTGGAGAAGTTCTACAGAGAAGATCATACCTCCTTCAAAGTCATAATTGGCGACTTCAACGCTAAGATTGGACCGAACAGGGAGAGAGGCTATCCGAGTTTATCATGACGACCAAGACAATCCATGGTAACTCACAGTTCCAAAAGCCCCTCTCTCAACGCTGGACGTGGGAATCCCCCAATGGAGAGTACCATAGTGAAATAGACCACATCATAGTAAACCGAAGATTTTGCATAACCGATTTGGGTGTGCAAATGCACTGGCTCGTCTCTTCACAGGCTACCTGTCAGAATGCAAGGTTCCAAACAATGGAAGACCAGCAAAACCGTGTTGTTGTAGAAAAAGGGAGACCTCCACGACATTGGCAACTATCGCCCAATCTGCCTGCTGTCCGTCGTAAATAAACTCTTTACTAGAGTCATTCTCAACAGGATGGACAGAACATTGGACGAGGTACAGCCATGCGAGGAAGCAGGGTTCCGAAAAGGATTCAGTACGATAGACCACATACACACAATAACGAGGCTCATCGAACTATCACGAGAGTATAAAAGACCGCTCTGTCTCACTTTCATCGACTTGAGGAAAGCCTTTGACTCCGTTGAGACAGAAGCGGTTATAGAAGCTCTGGGAAACCAGGGCGTCGCTACCCAAACACCACTCCTTCGTGAGCTATAGAAGAATTTCACGAATAGAATACCGTATCGCCATTTTACAACGCAATTAAAATGAACGTAAAGAGGGGTGTTCGACAAGGCGACACAATGTCGCCAAAACTTTTCACATCGAGCCTCGAAGCCGTTATGCGAAAATTGGAATAGGACAATGAAAGAGTGAAAAATGATGGTCGGCAACTACACCATCTTCGCTTTGCTGATGATATCGTCCTTATAACATCAAACATCAGTCAGGCGGAACGAATGCTTGCCGACATTGACCGAGTATGTGGAAGTATTGGTCTTCGACTATACATGACGAAAACGGTATTCATGAAAACGGATCGGTCTCAAAGGCCCCATTTAAGCTCAACGGAACAAATATCTCCGAATGCAACAGTTATGTGTACCTAGAAGAACTCGAGAACTCAACATGATGAATGACGTAGCTCCATAGCTGAGCAGGAGGAAGAGAGCAGCTTAGGGAGCTTTTAAGAGCATCGAGGATGTAGTGAAGAGGATGAAGAACACTCGACTCCGTGCCCACATTTTTGACTCAACGATGCTTCCTGCATTAACATACGCATCAGAGACCTGATCGCTACGTAGGCAGGATGAAAGAACACTCAGCGAAAGGGCGATGCTAGGAGTGTCGCGTGTCACGCAAGTGAGAGAGGGAATACGAAGCTCGGACCTACGTCAACGATCGAAAATTAGAGACGCCGTCCTTTACGCCAAAATGTCAAAAATAAGGTGGGCCGGGCACGTGATGCGACGAAATGGCAACCGATGGACAAGAGCCGCCACGGATTGGATTCCTCGGGATGTCAAGCGCACAACAGGAAGACCACCGACCCGATTCTTCAGAGTTCTTTACAAACACGCTGAACGAATGGTATGATGCTCAACGTGTCCCTAGAGCGAGCAGAACCCTTTGGACCACTCTTGCACGCGACAGGGACAGATGGAGGAATTACTGGCGCCCGCTTGATTCAATCGAAGATCAACGGGAATACAGGTGATACAGTTGAACTGGATGTTAAATTGTATGTTCAAATAAACGCTTGTGTTATGTCGGCCGAAGAGAACTGAACTTTTTCGAATTGTTCAACGAGTGTAAAAAATACAATTCATAAGCCACAGAAACATCCAGTGTTTCTCATATGCGAAGAAAGTAAAGAGAGGTACATAGAAGGACAAAGATGACTTCAGTGGTGGAGCAATATGATGCATCACGACACTTGGATTATCGAGAACAGATTTTGCAATGGACTGCAGCTTCTGGGAGATTTAACAGAACTTTAAGAATTTTTGGAGTACTTCTAATATCTCGTTGTGAAAGTAAAGTGGCTTGGGCAGGCGACGAATCAGAATCGAGGGTACCAACATCTTTTGAAGAGATGAACATATTTATTAGACTGTGCCTTCACATAACAACTGTTAACACTATTAAGAGGAATTCCAAACTTCGCTTATGTATTCCATCCTCTTGAATCCCAAATCCCATCAAGAGATAAATTTGAAAATCTGTCTTACTTAGCTTACAATGAAAGTAGAACTGGAGACTTTTAAAATGTCTTCTAAACAATATGCGAATTGCTAACTTTGCTTCAGTAGAGAAAATTTCCTGTTTGAAAACCTCTCTAGGACGCTGGAAAGATTGCACAAGCTCAAAGAGTTTTCAAATTGGTGAGTAGAAGCTCCTTAGGTAAAGGATTATCTATTCGGCTTTGATTAGACCATGAAGGAAGTGGCATGTGGTCGATTCCATCAACCATCATAGGAATGATTGAATGCGTATCTGGCCTATACACTAGCCAAAGGTGGCCCAATGATGTTTCAAGTTAGTGCTTTTATCCTTCCAAACAAGTTTTAACCAACTCGTCATCCACGGAGAGATGAAGGCATGGTGACCTTAGATGAAGGGATCGAACCTTTGTTCGATACAGTGCATATTGCAAATTCACCTCTAATCACTGCTCTACACCAGCCCCTCCTGAGGTTATATATATGTATATATATTATAAATATATAAATGTTATATGTATATATGTTTGTATATATGTTTGTTTGTATGTATATATACATATATACAAACTCCACAATTATATATATAAATGGTATACCAAAAGGTTCAAAAGTTGATGGCAAAACGTTTAGGTTATACGAGTTGTTACGATAGAGTCGAGTATCTCTAATGTCTTCAATGATAAAACATATGGAATCATAATAATAAGCTGGTACTCTTAGTTTCCTTCTTCTTAGAACAGTTCCGTCGCGAAAAGAACTAACCCGTTTGCAAAAAAATTTTGCAAACTTTAATTTGTACAAAATAAGCTTCTCAGGCGACGCGTGATATAACGTCTGCATCGGGAAGCTGTATAGATTAAATATATGGAGAAGAGCAATAAAAAAGTAGCGGGTGGGCGAGCAAAATAAAGAGCTGAAAGGAAAGTGAATCATGCTAAATAGAACGATAGCAAAATAAAGTCAAAGAACAACCGTCAATGTGGCAGAAACCTTTGAAACCATTTCATTGTCAGGAACAATTGTCTTATTCATATCTGTAGTTTTATCCTGAACAGAATATGTTAGCCTTGAAAATAAATCAGGAAGACAGCCTTTACAGAAACACTTGAAACTTAACCTACCAAAGCATTTTCTGCCACAGCAAATCCAGCCTAAACTACAAATATATTGCGCAATGTTATTGCGGCAACTATAAAAGACAGCTCCTACCATGATTCCACCACTGCTACATGATTTAGTGGAAGAGAGATTACGCGAGGTACACGGCAATGATGGTTTACTTAAATAGAGCAGTGTGAATGCACCATTTTTTACTAATTAAGATATATGCACTGACATATATGAAACCGGAGGCGCAAAAAGGTGATTATGAGCTTTTCGTGGCTTCACTCGACTTTTTCTATGCTCTTCCAACACCTTCATTAACGATTCTGTGGAAGCACCAGAGGGTTGTTTCTGAAAAATTTTTCGTTTTAATTCTGGAAAGGTGTCCGACTAATAAGAAACATTTTCATAAACGGGTTAAAAGATTCGACATTAGAGATAATTCCACCGTTCTTCCAAGAACTCAAACACCGCGATCTCTTTTTTAACGAATAAATAACTGAGAAAAACTATGCTGTTTTTCATGCCAGGGTTATCAATGTTTCGCAAGAATTTACTAACCTAACTTATGTGTAATAGTCACTTTTAAATATACTTCTTGCTTAAGTTAAGACAATAAATACTCGTTTCAGAATTTTTGATTATCGAAGATGCACTCTTCGTTAGGATCAAAGGTATACCTTTAAAACCTCTTGAATTGTCCTTATACTTAAATGAAGCGATCCCGTGGTTTCCGCAACAGAGTGCTCATCAAGTGTAGATGAAGCTAAAAAGAAAAAACAACTCTATACACATAAAAGGAACCCGAACTAAAGCCAATTTTTCCATGTAAATTACCTTCAGGCAGGATCAGAGATATACCATGGAATTCTTTAGCAAGATCATGATGTCGAGATGTAGCTTTGGCTATTAAGGCTGAAAAACATATATATGTATATATACACATATATGTATATATATGCATATATATATGTATATACACATGTATGTACGTGTGCATACGTATATATATGTAAAAGAGTGAATATGCAGTGGATGGCTATAGAATTAATATGAAAATGCAGTAACACACAAATAGGAGTGCTCGTTTGTACGACTCCTGAAGATGAAACAGAAGGGTTTGTCGGTTCGTTGGTCCTTTCGTCAACGGATTGTTGAACATTGTCATATTCATGCAATTCCTTTTCATCAACTAAATTAAAAAAAAAAGTATTACACAATGACATCACGACATGGTAGATTGCAGAGGAAATTCTACTAGTACCTCGTTAATTAGTATACAACAATTCTAGTGCAAACTCACAGTTTGATTCACGATCTGAAAGCGGGGCATCGTCGAAACTCTGATCATCGAATCTGTCTTCCACTATCTCTTCATCATCCGCAATGCTAGACATTTTGGAAGTGTCTGAAGATATTAAAGAGAACAACAAATAAAAAAATATATTTGGAATGCATACTGACTCTAGCAACGGTCATCCAGATTAAACGTTAAAAATCCACTAACATTAACGGAACAGTAAAACTCAAACACAATAGAGAAACCATTAAGAAAATCGATATATTATTTCTGAGTAATCGATATGGAAATTTCAAAATGATAAATATGAATTTTTGAATTCCAAAAAACCTACGAGGAGCACCAAGTTGAGCGAGAGTATATTTACGAGGTAGAGAACTCATTTGAGACCACTGAGATGACGGTTTACTTTTATATCAGCGAAATCAAGAAAACAACACGTACATATCTTTTACACATCTATTCGTGAAATGAAAAACATGATAACCAGCTAGAAATGGATAGAAATCAACACGTCACTATAAAATCCCTATGACCGCCAGCAGGCAGTTTCCACCGCTTCTTAATTGTTGATTTGTGCTTAGGAAAGCATTCATTATGATTATGAATGTCAATAATAGTGTCTCCTACAGTTTATTTATTCGATATTGCGCGACGATTTAAAAAAAATATTGTAGATCTCGTCGAACTGTGCGAGAGAACTATAAAATGTTAAGAGTTCCGGCTTATTGCAACTGTCAAGCACTATATTCTATTGGAAAATGAAAAAAAATAAGTTGCGAACTTCAATGTTATTCCACTATTTGAAAAATTAAGTATATTATGCAATTTGTTCAGTAATCATTATTAACACTTCCGTAACGAAACTGTATTTTCGATAACAGACTATAATTTCTTCATTAATATAGTAAGGGAATTGGGAAGTCTACATACCAATAAAAACAACTTTACTCTACCATTCCAAGTGTAATGTAAATCTATTACAAATGAAGCAAAACATTCCAAAAAAATGAAACCAAATCTAAATTTTTTCAAACTTTTCAAATAAGCGCGGTAGCCGCAAATACAAACGGAGCTACGAAAAATACGTCTATGAATTCTAGGGCGAAATATTGTGTTGTTGAATTGAACAGCTTTTGTATTGGAGATAAAGGCTTTCTCTCTGAAATGTGAAAAGAATATCATTGCCTTTAGAAAATAAGAATTTTAATTTGATGGGGTATCTGTAGGCAAAAATCTATAGATTTCAATGGTTTTATTCCAAGTATTAAGGTTCAATACGAACCGACAATATATTAATTTAAAGTTAAAAGCGTTCATTATTTTCTCATTGAATGCACTGGATCAAATAAATCTCGAATGTAATGTGTTGAAAGTTAAAAGCAACCATTCAATCATCGTATGACTCCACATGACGACAGTATGACGCAGTGGTTAGAGGTGCCCTAAAATTCACGATTGATCTTTGTTTCGATTCCGGGCTTACTAAGTCGTCCATATCACTCTGGGATCGGAAAATTATTTAGACTCTTACTCTCTTACTTTTGTCAGGTATCGTAAGTTTGTATAAATTGAATATATATTCAACCATCTCAATGATGTCTGCTGAAGTCGAATGCTTGGCGTATCGCCTCACGGATTGATCAACGACGATCCCTTTGATCCGTTATTTTATGTTTTATGACGTCATATAAGGACTTAAGTCATTGCATATTAACGCATGCCGAAAATCTGTACAACCCTCATTCGAGTGGTTTATAGAGGTTTTTTTCTTTGCACTCCTTAAAACTACTGGGAACTGGGGTTCGCATATTATTTGAAGAAGAACGACTATAAAAATGCCAAGGGAAACATGTGTTTAAAGTAAACATCAATAAAATGCTCATTTTCTGTTAATATCTTTAGTACTTTAGTGCTTCGTAAATAACACTACCGAATAGTTTTTGCGCTTGATTAATTAATCTGCAGCTGTTAATAAGTAGGCAGCTAGGCTTTGAAATGACAGCCACCTGAGCCTTCTCCATAAGCAGCACAATCACGCGTGTTGTTTTTTTCAAATAATTGTCCTCGAATGAAGATTAGATCTGTGCTTGGAAATACACCTGCAAACATTTTGTAGAAATTCACAATTGCTTAGAAGTTAGGTAAATCTTAAAGGTTTAGAACATTAGGATTATGTCGAGTATTAAGTTGACATCACTGCAGTTTACAAGTTTCCCTACAGCCTCAATTCACCGCCATCTTCGTGGAATGATTCAAATCGTCTGCAATCTGTAAATGAGCTCCTTTCATCAAAAATAACATGACAATAAATATAAATATATAAATATTATATGACGAGAGAACCGGCTGATCAAGGAGATTTAGAGTAAAGACTGTTAGTAGACTGAACCGGAAAGAGGCTATTTCGATTATATCTCAGTTCTTCATTAGTAATCTGTTGCCTTTCATCATCTTTAGTAATAAAGTTTTTGTATTATCTCTAGCAAAGCAAAGGTGTTACGAAATATTGCTAAGAAATGATGAAAACTGAAGCTAGATATTAGTTCACCTAACACGGTTGGTGATTATTAAATATTAGCTATACACTATTTTTGCAGGAAAATATAACAGGTTAAAAAAACACTGGAAGTAGTCCAAAACAGGAAACAATGCTTCTGTTCAATTGTGAACATAAAGATCTGAATCCAATTCTACTTGAGAAACACAGTGGTTCTACCACTTCTTTCTATTATATGAAGTTGATGTAGAGAAAGTTGTACTCTAATATTCTTAGTTCTACAATACCCATACCATGTCCTAAAATCTCCTCTAAAATTCTGCTTTTGCATCCCGACGTCAAAAATGTGGGCTGTTTCTTAGAAAGCCACATCTTAGCTCAGAGTAAGCTTTCTTAACCGTAATAAAAACCTTTAAAATTTACACATTTTTGCGAACGAGGCACATATCGGTTGCATAAAATTCTGCATTTTTGGAAGCGATGAAGTCATTGAATGCAGTTTAAGCCTTCGTTTGTTTCTGAAATTTTTACCGAACAGGAAGCTGTCGAGATGCTTGAAAAAGTCGTAGACGATAGATAAGAGATGCGGCAACTATGGTGAGTGAGGCAGGGTTTCGTGGCCCAGCTCCTTCGACCGTAGCAGGGGAATGACAGCGACTTTTATATTTTCCAAGGTAGAACTCGCCGTTACGATTTTTTTGAAACAAATGTCGCCCTGTGCATTCCTTGGCCTAACCCTCATTGCTGTTTTAAATACTCTATTCTGCAACAACGCCCGAGTTTGATCTCGTTTTCTCCTATTTTTTTCAAGCCGAATCCACACACAAATCCGTGGACCTTCGTAGATGGTGAATACGAGGAAACCCATAAGAGATGTGCTGGGACCCGCAGAACATCTGACGTCGGATCATGGAAGAACAACTTTGCTCCTGTTTTTCGCCCTAATCTTCGTCCATAATTCAAAATACTCCACGGAGATATGTGAAAAAATTCAACTCAGTTAATCCCAGACACATAGTTGGTGGCTAACTTATTAGAACTATGCCAAAAACGACTACGTTAGTAGATAGTGAAACGCTGAAGAAATGGATTTTTGGCTTCTGAATTGTCGGAATGATTTATATTTTTCAAATACAGGTAACCATACTCATGAATAAATCTATGAGTTTTTCTCAATGTGCATGGATTGTATTTTGCATGTCAACTGACCAGAAGGCTGAAATGAAGTAAGGTGGTAGAAATGGGACACCGTGTGAGGTAGATTCCAATAAATAAACCCGACTTGTAATAGGAGGAACTTGACAAGCTACACCTTTGTTAGGTCCTGCATTGCAATGACAAAGCTTGGCAAGCCTGCCGTGGATATCTTTTATCACAGATATTGAAAACAAAAAGCCTCATACAAAAAAATCATTGTGCTCCTGGTGCTCATGGGGTGTGGAGAACAGATTAGTCGACTGTGTCAGAGATGAGCATAAACGGTTTCAATCAATTGATAAACCACAAAACTGATTGTAAAGGTAATGCAGCAAAAAATTATAAAAGATTGAGGAAATATTTGGATTATTTAGAGTAGATTGCCCAATTTCGCAACGCGAAAAGTTCACGTTTTTTTTCACCATTTTTCTTAGTGATCTTGTTCTAATACTAACTTGTACTGATTCTGGGTGGGTACCTGTAGCGTAGTAGTTAGAGGTGCAATGGAATAAGCACTATCTGTGTGTTTGATCTGAGAGCCGATCTAATCAAGTCCTTCCTTCCTCTGGTAACGAGAAATTGGTGCCAGACTAGTCTGGGAGGATAAGGCCAGTGATTTCATACATTGCCAGGTAACCGGAACTCATTGCGTTCAATCACTTTTACAATGCCTGAAGTCGAATCCATGATGCATTGCTCAGAAAATCAACGATAGTGACCAATGCCGAATGGTTTGTCGATTGTCCTTCATTGATTTGGACTACTGAGATAATGTCGTTTCAAAATTTGACTTTTTTAACTTTCAATTGAACAGTGACGCAAAATCGTTGAAACTGGTTGCATTGAACTGCATTTGGTCAGAGAATTGCTAATGATCAATGGTTACAACGTTCGTTTCGGAATGTTTATTGATGGAGAAAAGCAGCTTGAGGATTACAAGGATCGCAGCTACCCTTATGATGACCAAGAGAAAAGACACATGAAGAAAACCCTGAAACACATTTGTGCGAAATTACGCTCGAAGAATTTTGCGGCCACTTGTCATGGATGTTATTGAGCACATGAAATCATAACGCATAAAATCCTGGGAAAATTACTACGGCAAGAATTAGTGTGCAGAAGTCGCTATAATGTACTAAAAATTGGAATATAGGATGTTGATGAAAGATCGGTAAAGACGGTTTCTACTACATAATTATTAGCAGCGCGAATTGCAAGTGGTAGTGTAGAAGGACATGTTGGAGTTGGACATGTTTACTAATTTAAAGTGGGAATTACGGATTACTGCCACTTCAAAATCCTGGACAACTTCATTCGCACTAAACATCAATTCAGAAGCGACCAAACAGGCCTTTGACGACTTCAGACTAAAAAATCTTATCTTCTGCGTGGATGGAATGTCTAAACTTGTACAGTTTTAAAAAAAATTCAGTACTTATTAAGGCTTTCACTTTGGCCGATAAAGTTAATTTTTTTAACGATGTTGTAGTGGTGTTCAATTTTCTGCTCAAAATCGGATATTTATTGCTAAAATACGAACATGATCGGCGAAGTATCCGTTATTGAGGATAGGTTGAAAGAAAGCTAACGTTAAAAGTGCGAATAGTTCAGACCTTTGTGAGTAGATTTATTCTATTGGCTATCATTCTTTGACGAAAAAGTATACAGCGGAAAGAAGTGCTGGTAAGCAATATTTATGTTAAATCTAGCTTCACATATACGAAATGCTGCTTTGGAACAGTTATAGGTGTATAGTAAAATAAAGCACGCTGAGAGAAAGGCAAAGGGAGGGGCACGGATGGTGTAATGGATAACTGGTGACCCCCCGGAAAGGGCAATCATCTGGTTGGAAGTTCGCACCGCCCCGAAGTTTTGCAAATATCTCAGTGTCTTAGCGGTTATTTCGATTGATAATAACACTACCGATTAACAGAAATAGGTAGTTAAAAATGAAATTCAAAATTATAGGTGTGTTTAAATCTAGGCAAATTTTCATCTTTAAATTTTGACCCCAAATTAAGTAAAACACTAATCCAGCACAGTATCAAAATGGTGTCTTAATGGCATCTCTTAATGGGGTATATTTAAGGAAATATCAGCTTGAAAACTAAACTATATTTGGCACTCGACATGATTACTACATTAAATCCGAAGGCACTCGAAAAAGTCTCTTGCACGCTTTCTCGACGCTTTTCACCCGCTCGATGCTGATTTCTTCAAGTGTTGGATGGTCCAATTGTAGGTGAGGAAATCGAATGCTGTTTTCGGATGTTGACTGGTCATAGTGACTAGACATGTGTAGATAACATGGTAAACCCTGAAATTTTCGATTTTCACAGTTTGAATCCATTGATGCCAATGAATATGAACTGTATACTCCGTGTCGTCACTTTACTCTTTATATTCGTTTATGTAAAAATCACTCTTTTATATTCGATCACTTATTTTTAATTTCAAAAAGGAATATTATTTTGGACAAATAAGCAATACTTAGAAAACTAAGTATAAAAAATAAGGTATATCCATTTACCACGTCGCATTTTAAAAAAAAAGAAGAGCAAGAGTAGAAAACGTGAACTATGTTAGTTTTTGTGACACTCTCCCTAGCTAAGATAAGTGCACGTTAAATGTAAGATGGCTTTAAAAAACAACCTTTTGAAGGATGCGAGTAATCCTAAATGCTTTATGCCAAGGATTAAAAGTCCGAATGACGACTGCAGAGATTTTCATGTGACACAAAGGTTTTGATTTAAAAAATTAGTACATAAAGGAGGCAACCAGATGATATTTTATTGTTTCTGGTATAATAAAAAGTGATTTCGCCTTTTATGGTCATTGTTTTTCCATGAGATAGCGATTTTTTACTGTGGAATTATACTTCTTGATTCTTCTTCTTTGAACGAGCACGAGGTTGTTAAGTTTATTATGAGGCTGACGTTTCGGCCGTATCGCCTTCTTCAGAGCCTGGAAAGGTCGACTGACAGCGATCTACCAAGCCAAACACGTCAATAACTCAAACAGAGAAATTCAAAAACCAAGTCCTAACCGCGTAAATAACATAGAATACTCACCACTTCTCTGCCTTCGACCAACCGCTAGGTTGTGTCTGCGGAAGAGGAATGAGGTATACTTCCTTCTAGAGTGCCCCTTTATCAGACTAGAAGATCAACCTGATATATTGTGCGAAATCACGTGTGATTAGGAGGCACTCTTCCTTGCGGTTCATGTTTGAGTTTTTGAAATTAATCCAAAATGCCTCAAGAACTTTGCGTGTCGATATGCTAGTTTCTTGCTCAAGAATATTAACCTTAACATCAAAATCCTCTCCGTTGTGTCTTTGTGTCCTATGCGTGCCTAGTGGAGTACTCGTTTTGCTTTTAAATTTTCCATCTAGGTGTTCTTCTATGCGGACACAAAGAGGTCTTCCCGTTTCGCCAATATATTCGTCTCCGCAAGTTTGCAAGAAATCAGGTACACTGTACCTGAGATCATGCAATCACCGTCTCTGCCCTGAGGGCAAATGCAAAATAATATAATAAATAAATATAAATAAATAAAATAATGTAATACAAATACAAAATATTATACATTACATGTTTTACACATACATTACATGGACGATGCAAAATTTTTAATAACACCAGTTATTTATCTGTAAAAAGTGAACTACCAAAGTAGGAAAGTACTAGTAACTTTTCTAAGGTGTGTGTACTTTTCATTTTAAGCTTATTTCACTTTAAAACATTCATCATGCCATCTCATTGTGTCATTGGCCTTTTATGTCAAGAAAGTGATTTGGATGTCCGATGGCAAATCTCCATTTTGCTGACGTATGACAATGTGACAATTCATTGTGACAGCTTTCTACCAGTACATCTCACATAAGAGATCCAAGAACAAAACCAAGTTCTTCAGAATTCACAAGTTATTCAGGATGTACTGAATTTTAGTGCAGATGTAGTGCATTCCATAATGATGTACTTTATGTACGAATTTCTAAATAAGAGAAGGCATTTGTACACCGATAGTGTTGGTATACAAGTATTCCTTTGGCTGAGGACTTACTGCATAGAAGGACCTATCTTATGGGCTGTATTATAATATCGCATATATGTATGTTCTCGAACAGTAAGGGTCTAAACCAGCAATAAAAATTGGTGGTAATAAGAATTAATAATTGTTTCCAAACAGAAAATCTTCTCACCCCTAATGTCTGAACAGTCTGAAGAAGAATTCTCAAAGAACTGCAATGATGCTGTTATGTATCCAAATTATTTCCAATAATTTCACTGTCGTGAAAAGAAACACAGTAAGTTAGAACATTTATCATTACTGATTTATTATTACATCATAGTGAAAAGCTGTCCTAAGGTAATGAACCTCAATGTCTAAACAAGGGAATATCTGCGTTTTCTCATTGGCCATAATCTGTAGTGTATATTCTCTTAAAAAAGCAATACACTCTTGTCCCAAATTGAGCTGCTCTAAATGGAGGTTTTTTATAAATTATTAGGAGAGAGAACAGTTTTCGAAGAGCTATTCGGACATACGATTTACGTCGAATTTTCTTTTCTAGTGATTTCAAGAAGTGCGGTAAGAAAACCTCTGGGAATCTTTCAAGGGATGTATACCGATTTTGGTACACATGGCGTTTTTGTGTTAAGGAAGCGAACCGAAAAGCTATATTCTAGGCAGCAGAATCCATTCAATTTATTCATTAAATTTCATAGAGTACTATTAAAATTAGGAATTGATAACACATTAGAAGTGATACTGTTCAGCAAAAGAAAGTATTGGTTCGATCATACACGAGGACCATTAAGCCTATCATCCATCCGGAGTCGGGTTGGAGAATTGGTACCAGACTTGTTGAGGACCAATTGGCTTCTTCAAATCCGCATAACTGGCGACTACTTAAGGGTTGAACAACAATTGTTTAATTTTCAATTATGAAGTAGTATAAGTATCAATATCCTTCATATTTTTACCCAGATGTCTCTTTAGTAAATTCCAGAAGATTACACTTTCCTAACCATTTAACAACATAATAACCTTACTGGTTCAATGCGGCACCAGACCAACGAAGCCCTTAAACCTGAATTTGGTTTGTAACATTGTTGTCGAGCAGTTCGTCTGTTAACAAATCGGAAGATTCAAATCGCTGCTCTCATGAAAACAATCTCAGGTGATAAAATAACGATGGATTGTAGACGATTTATTTATAAAGGTCATAATTTACTTTTAAAATGATATAATCCTGATCAAACACAACATGGCTACTCTGAAAAAAGGAACAGTTGGAATCTACTAATTCTACCAACGAGACACTTTTCTTTTGTTCGCATAGCATTTTGACGTCTTGAAATCGACGATTTTCCTGAAAACGTTTTCAGCAGCGGTCTAGTTTTTAAAGACTTCTTAGTAGTAGTAGCTTTCGAGATTCCTGCGAAAAAATGGTAATCGGTTAGCCAGAGATCCGATGTGAAATGATTCGTATGTGAAGGTTACGTAAATCTATTAGTCGAGAATCTACAGCGTTACAGGTACCAGATTTTGTCGAGGATTTTTGTACAAAATAATTGACTGTTTCTGGTTGCCCTTTTTAAAATGTGTGGCAAATTTGATCTAATTGTCCAACAGCCATAAACATGGATCTAAAAAGCGACAATGTTGCTAATTTCAAAACAATTTCCACGTAAATTAGTTCTTTTATTAAGGCTAGCAAACGGATAAAAAGAATCGCGAAGAAATACCTTTTTAATATGTATCCACCCTACACACATAAATTAGTTGGGCATTTTAGATTCTTTCGAGTTTTTTCTTCGTTTCATTAAACCACAATATTATTTGACATCGGTCTCATCCTATGCACACTTTGGTTTTTTTATGTTTTTTTTTTCATCGATATTTCCGTTTTCTTGCCAAGTACGATAGATTGTTGTGGTTTTTGTTATTATTTGAAAAATAAAGGACAATCAATCAGTGCTCATCAGTCTCGCGCTATGCATTCGACTTCATCAAGCATTGTAGAGATTAATAAATGCATATATTTGCCAATAAAATGACTTTCGGTGGCCTACCGATCTATCACGTCAGTGTGTTTATCCTCTCAACCAAGTCTGGTACCAATATACCGATTCCAGAGGAATGGAAGGTTTAGTGTGCCTGGGTACGGGATCGAACCAAGGATTGTTGGAAAGCGTATTGCAGGCCACCTCTAACTACTACGCTACACGCGCACCATTAGTATTTAAATCAGGTGTATTGCAAATGCCATTTGAACACTTTCAACTATAGCAACACTCCACGAAAGTAGTGTATTGTAACCATTCAGGATTCTTTTTGAGATCAATTGAGAATTGTAGAACTATTTTATAATTTTCTGCGTTATTCGTTTCCATCTACACATGAGACTCTACCTATCTTTATTCATTTATTCACAGATAGGTCAGTGACTCCGTCATTGATTGCCAAATAAAATCATTACAAAATTCTTTCTGGTTGAAAGCCACAAGCCATATGACGTCTTACTTTCAAAGGAAAGGATCCTAGATAGTCGATCTCGCGCACGCTCCTCCTCCTTAGGTTGCAAAAGAATTCTTCATCAGTACTGTCCGATACGCTTGTTGAGTGTTCTCTACAATTTTTACACGAAGATTACCCTCTTCTGCATATCGTGAACTTTGAGTCACAACAACAGCAATCAGGATTCCGTCATGAAACCTGTTGTATGGACCACATCCAGGCCGTATTCAGGACCATAAGAGTATGTCGACAGCATCATTTGCCTCTTGAATTCACTTTTTTCAAATATGACATTACATTAAACGCATTTCCAGCGTTGGAACGAAATGTATCACAAAAACACAGCTTTTATATCACCCTCTAACCATACATCGTGAAAGAGATCCAGAGATCGAAATAAGAAATTAGAAAATCTCTAGTTAAATATAAGATTTGATCCCATCTATTGCAGCGTTTGGTCAGGAACAGCTACTTTGTAAGTAGATTTCTCGTGAAAAGTGTCTTCTGGTTGAAGGCTCCTCTCAAGCGATGTTGAATAGCTCGAGGCCAATGATTGCCTTAGGCGAACTAGCTGGGAGCAAACCTACAAATAATACAGCTATGAAAACCAGACATTGCGAAAAATTACCGACTCACATATTATAGTAGACATCCTCAGCTTCTGATCGAAAAGTCGCACGTCCTCTTTGGTAATGGGATGTTCTTCAGGAGGGCAGAATGATAACTCTTCACCAAGAAAAGCATCCGTAAAAACGAATCCCTTCACACAGATGTGAAATGTCTTTCAATTTCTCGAAACTAAAACTTCGTGAGCTATAAAAAATACAAGTAAGAAATATGTACAAAACTATTCTGAAATGACAGAGATACCTTTAAGAAAGTAAAAAATAGTGAAACGTAAGGATATGAAAACACCATATTCATGTCTCAAAAGAGAAGAATGAGGAGAAAGTAAATCAACCATCTTAGTCGTTGACGAGTGCGTTCTTCTCCCCAATATACCATCACTTGAAGCTCAGTAGCTGTTCGCTGTTGCTACAACAAAACTACTTTAAATGGATCTAATAAGTTTCGAAATCAAAAGGGAGTACAGAAATACAGGTATGCAAAAACGCCTACTGCTGTTGACGCAGTAGAGACAATTGAGTTCATTGAAGATATGGGAGAATGGAGACGTATGGAAACCAGCTTTAAAAAGGCTAAAATAACTGTAGGCGATATTAAGCGCGTCAAAATTTTTTGAAAAGTTAGATGAGCGTTACGATAAATTTTTCTTCAGGATAAAATCATAATTATAAGTTTTAAGTGAATTTTGTTTACGACCACATATCTAAATGTGTTACTACAGAGGACATTTAAATGAAAATAAAAACAAGACGTAAGCAAAATAAATAACAGTGAATATCCTTTCCTTAGAGTCACCACGATCTATCACAATTCCAGGAGCTGGACGAATATCAGCAGGAATGTGTTCCAGAGCGCCAGATTCTGTAGTGCATAAAACGACTACACGTGAAAACGCTCGTCTAAAAGTTCAAGTTTTATAATGAATCATATAAGATATAATCACATACAATGCTCTTCCAATAGCTTCTGAATCAACAACGGTTGTTAGTAACAAACCGGTTTCCTGAGTTTGTCAACGAAAATGAGAAAGTTGATTCATGAGAAGACTGTAAGATATAAGTTCCATTTCGTGAAATACGTAGGTCATCTCTGGCCTTCACTGTAACAACTGCAGCTCCACCCAGTCCTCGAACCGGCATCTTAAAAGAAATAATACTTTATGTAGAAGTGTATTAGAAAAGTAGAAAGAAAAATTAAGAGTTTATTTCAGCTGAAAGTAACCATAAAAATGAAATTAACACCATTGAAGTTACACAACAAAGATTTAAGAAAAGAAAAGAAACAATGAAACATTATCTATAAATAAAAGCTTATAAGAAAAAAAAGAATACCCTATAGTTCACTTGAGGTCCACCTCCTCCCTCCACCGCAATCAGAAGATTTGTATAGAATCGAGCATTCTGAGACGGGAAAATTCAATTCGAAGCGGAACAGTACGACGTGCATCCAGAAGTAAGATTTGGCTGTCCAAGAGCTGCAACCAATATGGTCGTTCTTCATTAGAGCATTGAATAGTGATAGGAAAGATTTTAGAAAATAACTAGTGTACAGTAAAAGGTGGTCCAGAATGACTGAGCTTCGCCCTTATTTGAAGAGAGGTATCTGTACGATTGGTAACATCAACGTTCGAAACAGCTGTATCTCCAATAGCTACGAAACCGAACGCTACTTCGAGTTGAGGGATATAAAGCACAGACCTAAATCTCAATTTTCAGAAAATAAAGCTGTCATAAAATTCTTATTGGTAAGTGAAAAAAAACCTCCGCGTCGGATTAGAAGTCAGTTGTGAAAAGCATGGAACCATAGCGTTTGTAGATAAAGAGCTAGATGATCTTGCAGAGGAATGCGGTCGAGAGCTCAACTAAAGATATATTCGTCAACTTCATTCACTCGCACGTCATTAGGTTGTATGGGGCATACGAAAGAAGTGAATAACGACCAAAAACAGCTACGAGCCGCTCTCTGGGGAACTTAGCAAACCTATTAGTTGCCTTACCGACATTTGAAGAGTATACGTGGACTTACTTCTTCAAGCTCTGAAGTGTCTCACCACTTCTTCCCAATCATAGAATCAACCAGTATACACAGAATCAAGAATGATTATGACTAATGTATGTTGTGTGCAAACCATCCCAGCACAACAGATATAGGAATTATATCTCTGATCATAAAAAATACATAGTTGGTTTTGGCTTACATTTACTCACAAACAGCAATAGGACGCAACATATAGTACTATGCAGCTAACGGAGTGAAGTGTCATCATAGAGATATGCGTACAATTAGCAAAATATGTATGAAAAACAGCTTGAATAGCTAATAAACAAGCAAACAACAGCACGGAAGTTGATGAGAGCGAACACAAAAATTTATACACAAATACTAATTGTTTACTTATTATACATAGAGTGCTTGCTAATTAGATCCTACTTGCCTAGCTTTCCCTTTATTGATTTCGTAGCCTTATAACCCTAATCCAAGGATGGAAAATGGATTGTATACGGGGTTTGAATGCAACTTTACAATCATTCTTCTATTCATTATAAATGGCCCAGAAAGATATCAGAGAGACAGAATAAGATGTAGAGAGCTTTAAGGTGAACATTGGGATGGCTGACAATAATGATTGTGGCTTAAGCCACCCAGTTGTAGTTGCAACTTCAAAAGATTTGTACGTTTGTATTTTATAGAATAACACACGCAAACGTCGCGATGCTCGAAAAGGATCACCACCAGGAACGAATATTGTAAGAGAAAGAGGAACTATTAAAAATCATAAAAGCAAAAAAACCGCCTCACAACGCACCTCTCCCTCGCATGAAACCTTCCCTTGATTACAAGCAGCACCATGATCCATTTTCTAAAATGTATACATTAGGAAATAAAAAAAAGAAAATCAAAGAGAAACCGAGAAGGAAATAATATTCAAATGAATGTTGGCGGTACCATTCGCTTCGGAGTAGAGTCTTCACCATGTAAAGCATTTTGAGAGGTGAATTTTTAGCCAGATATATTTCCAGTTCGTCTTGATCTAATCTCTTTTTTAACCCACCTAAGACAACGTGTACAACGTCTAAATTTTGTGTCAAGCCCATGGAACAACGTATAATTTCTCATCTCTCACGCAACGAATAATATGTGACTCATGATTTTCACTGTAGTTTCGCAATAGCCCGCCCCTTATTTGTGTATTCGGCTCTACAATTTGGCTTATCTATTTAGTTTTCCATGTTTCTATTGAAATGCGTTGCTGTCGCCTTTGGCGGTCGATTTTGCAACACATGTAGTATATTTCTCCAATTTTATACAACATTTACAACTATCCACTTTAAAGAAAAGTATTTATCGCCTAGGAACCCTATAATAAACGAGGCTTGGCTCGATCTCGCGCTCCAAACAAACCGAACTCTCCATCCTTTGAGATCAGGAAAGTGGTTCCAAAAAAAAACATTACCTGGAAACATCGGTAGGCCACGCAAGATCGTATAGGGCAAATATTTTACCTGTTCGAGGCTCAGCGTAATAGATTGTAAATCCCAAAGTTATTGACCAACGCCAAAAACTCTACCCTCTTATAAATTCAGTACTACAACTATGATTCTTAAAAGAGATTTCAAATGAAAAACAACCAATTGCTGGTAATAACTGGATGTTCCACGGATTTCCACTCACTGAGGTTTTTCCTCACTGATGGATCTCGAGCCGGTTAGTCGTGAGGCTACGTGGCGCGTCCCCAGGTGGCGGATAGGGGGTCAAACGCGAACCAAAAGCGACCTTGTGCTTCCCAGAGCAGCAGGTGGATCAAAGGGATGAACACTCTTTTTCTGCTGCGCAGATCTGGCAGTGCAAATTGTATTCTACAAGTCAATTCGGCCAAAAGCCTGCAAGCAAGTGACTAGGAAGTACATGGGAGGCGGTTAGGAGTCCTGTCCACTCAACTCCAATGAACTCTGGGAAAGACTGGCAAGCTACTTATTAGTATATTCAGTCCCATGGTTAGAGCCCGGCAAGCTACCCCGTGGGTACAAAAGATGCCAAACAGAGTAAAATAAATGAGAGTCATTCCCCTGACCACGAAAGAGCCCCCGATAAGGCAGCGTTGGGTAGGACGAGTACGGAGAGGCTGCTACAATCTCAGGGCTATCTGGGCTACCTAAATGTGATAGGACTAAGGTGACGATCTGTACCTACAACGCAAGATCGCTTGCATCTGAGTCCGCTGTTGAGGACTTGCTGATGCAGGCCAGAAAGATCAGATACGACGACATCGGACTGGCTGAGACGAGGAGACATCCTTTAACGCCGTTTATGATCCTGGAAAAGAACTCTTCCTTGGAACATGCGACAATAGAGGAGTTGGAGGCGTTGGTGTCCTCGTCAACACGAGTTTGGCCATGAACATCGAATCGTTTAAACAACTAACAACCCGAATCGGACGGTTAGGTTGAAGAGATGTGGGCCTATGCCGGCTCTAATTATCTACGTCGTCTACGCAGCTACCTCAAGCTACGACGAAGATGAGGTCGAAGCGTTTTATATGGACTTGGAGAAGTTCTACAGAGAAGATCATACCTCCTTCAAAGTCATAATTGGCGACTTCAACGCTAAGATTGGACCGAACAGGGAGAGAGGCTATCCGAGTTTATCATGACGACCAAGACAATCCATGGTAACTCACAGTTCCAAAAGCCCCTCTCTCAACGCTGGACGTGGGAATCCCCCAATGGAGAGTACCATAGTGAAATAGACCACATCATAGTAAACCGAAGATTTTGCATAACCGATTTGGGTGTGCAAATGCACTGGCTCGTCTCTTCACAGGCTACCTGTCAGAATGCAAGCTTCCAAACAATGGAAGACCAGCAAAACCGTGTTGTTGTAGAAAAAGGGAGACCTCCACGACATTGGCAACTATCGCCCAATCTGCCTGCTGTCCGTCGTAAATAAACTCTTTACTAGAGTCATTCTCAACAGGATGGACAGAACATTGGACGAGGTACAGCCATGCGAGGAAGCAGGGTTCCGAAAAGGATTCAGTACGATAGACCACATACACACAATAACGAGGCTCATCGAACTATCACGAGAGTATAAAAGACCGCTCTGTCTCACTTCATCGACTTGAGGAAAGCCTTTGACTCCGTTGAGACAGAAGCGGTTATAGAAGCTCTGGGAAACCAGGGCGTCGCTACCCAAACACCACTCCTTCGTGAGCTATAGAAGAATTTCACGAATAGAATACCGTATCGCCATTTTACAACGCAATTAAAATGAACGTAAAGAGGGGTGTTCGACAAGGCGACACAATGTCGCCAAAACTTTTCACATCGAGCCTCGAAGCCGTTATGCGAAAATTGGAATAGGACAATGAAAGAGTGAAAAATGATGGTCGGCAACTACACCATCTTCGCTTTGCTGATGATATCGTCCTTATAACATCAAACATCAGTCAGGCGGAACGAATGCTTGCCGACATTGACCGAGTATGTGGAAGTATTGGTCTTCGACTATACATGACGAAAACGGTATTCATGAAAACGGATCGGTCTCAAAGGCCCCATTTAAGCTCAACGGAACAAATATCTCCGAATGCAACAGTTATGTGTACCTAGAAGAACTCGAGAACTCAACATGATGAATGACGTAGCTCCATAGCTGAGCAGGAGGAAGAGAGCAGCTTAGGGAGCTTTTAAGAGCATCGAGGATGTAGTGAAGGAGGATGAAGAACACTCGACTCCGTGCCCACACTTTTGACTCAACGATGCTTCCTGCATTAACATACGCATCAGAGACCTGATCGCTACGTAGGCAGGATGAAAGAACACTCAGCGAAAGGGCGATGCTAGGAGTGTCGCGTGTCACGCAAGTGAGAGAGGGAATACGAAGCTCGGACCTACGTCAACGATCGAAAATTAGAGACGCCGTCCTTTACGCCAAAATGTCAAAAATAAGGTGGGCCGGGCACGTGATGCGACGAAATGGCAACCGATGGACAAGAGCCGCCACGGATTGGATTCCTCGGGATGTCAAGCGCACAACAGGAAGACCACCGACCCGATTCTTCAGAGTTCTTTACAAACACGCTGAACGAATGGTATGATGCTCAACGTGTCCCTAGAGCGAGCAGAACCCTTTGGACCACTCTTGCACGCGACAGGGACAGATGGAGGAATTACTGGCGCCCGCTTGATTCAATCGAAGATCAACGGGAATACAGGTGATACAGTTGAACTGGATGTTAAATTGTATGTTCAAATAAACGCTTGTGTTATGTCGGCCGAAGAGAACTGAACTTTTTCGAATTGTTCAACGAGTGTAAAAAATACAATTCATAAGCCACAGAAACATCCAGTGTTTCTCATATGCGAAGAAAGTAAAGAGAGGTACATAGAAGGACAAAGATGACTTCAGTGGTGGAGCAATTTGATGCATCACGACACTTGGATTATCGAGAACAGATTTTGCAATGGACTGCAGCTTCTGGGCGAATGAACAGAACTTTAAGAATTTTTGGAGTACTTCTAATATCTCGTTGTGAAAGTAAAATGGCTTGGGCAGGCGACGAATCAGAATCGAGGGTACCAACATCTTTTGAAGAGATGAACATATTTATTAGACTGTGCCTTCACATAACAACTGTTAACACTACTAAGAGGAATTCCAAACTTCGCTTATGTATTCCATCCTCTTGAATCCCAAATCCCATCAAGAGATAAATTTGAAAATCTGTCTTACTTAGCTTACAATGAAAGTAGAACTGGAGACTTTTAAAATGTCTTCTAAACAATATGCGAATTGCTAACTTTGCTTCAGTAGAGAAAATTTCCTGTTTGAAAACCTCTCTAGGACGCTGGAAAGATTGCACAAGCTCAAAGAGTTTTCAAATTGGTGAGTAGAAGCTCCTTAGGTAAAGGATTATCTATTCGGCTTTGATTAGACCATGAAGGAAGTGGCATGTGGTCGATTCCATCAACCATCATAGGAATGATTGAATGCGTATCTGGCCTATACACTAGCCAAAGGTGGCCCAATGATGTTTCAAGTTAGTGCTTTTATCCTTCCAAACAAGTTTTAACCAACTCGTCATCCACGGAGAGATGAAGGCATGGTGACCTTAGATGAAGGGATCGAACCTTTGTTCGATACAGTGCATATTGCAAATTCACCTCTAATCACTGCTCTACACCAGCCCCTCCTGAGGTTATATATATGTATATATATTATAAATATATAAATGTTATATGTATATATGTTTGTATATATGTTTGTTTGTATGTATATATACATATATACAAACTCCACAAGTATATATATAAATGGTATACCAAAAGGTTCAAAAGTTGATGGCAAAACGTTTAGGTTATACGAGTTGTTACGATAGAGTCGAGTATCTCTAATGTCTTCAATGATAAAACATATGGAATCATAATAATAAGCTGGTACTCTTAGTTTCCTTCTTCTTAGAACAGTTCCGTCGCGAAAAGAACTAACCCGTTTGCAAAAAAAATTTTGCAAACTTTAATTTGTACAAAATAAGCTTCTCAGGCGACGCGTGATATAACGTCTGCATCGGGAAGCTGTATAGATTAAATATATGGAGAAGAGCAATAAAAAAGTAGTGGGTGGGCGAGCAAAATAAAGAGCTGAAAGGAAAATGAATCATGCTAAATAGAACGATAGCAAAATAAAGTCAAAGAACAACCGTCAATGTGGCAGAAACCTTTGAAACCATTTCATTGTCAGGAACAATTGTCTTATTCATATCTGTAGTTTTATCCTGAACAGAATATGTTAGCCTTGAAAATAAATCAGGAAGACAGCCTTTACAGAAACACTTGAAACTTAACCTACCAAAGCATTTCTGCCACAGCGAATCCAGCCTAAACTACAAATATATTGCGCAATGTTATTGCGGCAACTATAAAAGACAGCTCCTACCATGATTCCACCACTGCTACATGATTTAGTGGAAGAGAGATTACGCGAGGTACACGGCAATGATGGTTTACTTAAATAGAGCAGTGTGAATGCACCATTTTTTACTAATTAAGATATATGCACTGACATATATGAAACCGGAGGCGCAAAAAGGTGATTATGAGCTTTTCGTGGCTTCACTCGACTTTTTCTATGCTCTTCCAACACCTTCATTAACGATTCTGTGGAAGCACCAGAGGGTTGTTTCTGAAAAATTTTTCGTTTTAATTCTGGAAAGGTGTCCGACTAATAAGAAACATTTTCATAAACGGGTTAAAAGATTCGACATTAGAGATAATTCCACCGTTCTTCCAAGAACTCAAACACCGCGATCTCTTTTTTAACGAATAAATAACTGAGAAAAACTATGCTGTTTTTCATGCCAGGGTTATCAATGTTTCGCAAGAATTTACTAACCTAACTTATGTGTAATAGTCACTTTTAAATATACTTCTTGCTTAAGTTAAGACAATAAATACTCGTTTCAGAATTTTTGATTATCGAAGATACACTCTTCGTTAGGATCAAAGGTATACCTTTAAAACCTCTTGAATTGTCCTTATACTTAAATGAAGCGATCCCGTGGTTTCCGCAACAGAGTGCTCATCAAGTGTAGATGAAGCTAAAAAGAAAAAACAACTCTATACACATAAAAGGAACCCGAACTAAAGCCAATTTTTCCATGTAAATTACCTTCAGGCAGGATCAGAGATATACCATGGAATTTCTTTAGCAAGATCATGATGTCGAGATGTAGCTTTGGCTATTAAGGCTGAAAAACATATATATGTATATATACACATATATGTATATATATGCATATATATATGTATATACACATGTATGTACGTGTGCATACGTATATATATATATATATATATAATATGTAAAGAGTGAATATGCAGTGGATGGCTATAGAATTAATATGAAAATGCAGTAACACACAAATAGGAGTGCTCGTTTGTACGACTCCTGAAGATGAAACAGAAGGGTTTGTCGGTTCGTTGTTCCTTTCGTCAACGGATTGTTGAACATTGTCATATTCATGCAATTCCTTTTCATCAACTAAATTAAAAAAAAAGTATTACACAATGACATCACGACATGGTAGA
>NW_028294267.1:0-44498 GCF_964341445.2 Mesoplodon mirus | reverse complement strand
AGCATTGCGCATTTGCAAAGGGGTGGATCTATCGAGGAAGATTACTGCATGCTACTAAGATTTTTTAATTAAAAAGTTAACCCTTAGAGAAGCTACAGAGTAGCAAAATATGTCGATTCGTTAGGGTGATCTTGGTTTACTATTCACTATGGTTAGACATTACACGTCCACGTTAGCCGATCTTCATTGGCTAGCATTGCGCATTTGCAAAGGGGTAGATCTATCAAGGAATGTTACTGCATGCTACTAAGATTTTTTTAATTAAAAAGTTAACCCTTAGACAAGCTACAGAGTAGCAAAATATGTCGATTCGTTAAGGTGATCTTGGTTTACTATTCACTATGGTTAGACATTACACGTCCGTGTTAGCCTATCGCCATGGGCTAGCATTGCGCATTTGCAAAGGTGTGGATCTATCGAGGAAGATTACTGCATGCTACTAAGATTTTTTTAATTAAAAAGTTAACCCTTAGACAAGCTACAGAGTAGCAAAATATGTCGATTCGTTAGGGTGATCTTGGTTTACTATTCACTATGGTTAGACATTACACGTCCATGTTAGCCGATCTTCATGGGCTAGCATTGCGCATTTGCAAAGGGGTAGATCTATCAAGGAATGTTACTGCATGCTACTAAGATTTTTTTAATTAAAAAGTTAACCCTTAGACAAGCTACAGAGTAGCAAAATATGTCGATTCGTTAGGGTGATCTTGGTTTACTATTCACTATGGTTAGACATTACACGTCCATGTTAGCCGATCTTCATGGGCTAGCATTGCGCATTTGCAAAGGGGTGGATCTATCGAGGAAGATTACTGCATGCTACAAAGATTTTTTTAATTATAAAGTTAACCCCTAGAAAAGCTACAGAGTAGCAGAATGTGTCGATTTGTTACGCTGATCATGGTTTACTATCACTATGGTTAGACATTACACGTCCATGTTAGCCGATCTTCATGGGCAAGCATTGCGCATTTGGAAAGGGGTAGATCTATCAAGGAATGTTACTGCATGCTACTAAGATTTTTTTAATTAAAAAATTAACCCTTAGACAAGCTACAGAGTAGCAAAATATGTCCATTCGTTAGGGTGATCTTGGTTTACTATTCACTATGGTTAGACATTACACGTCCATGTTAGCCGATCTTCATGGGCTAGCATTGCGCATTTGCAAAGGGGTAGATCTATCAAGGAATGTTACTGCATGCTACTAAGATTTTTTTAATTAAAAAGTTAACCCTTAGACAAGCTACAGAGTAGCAAAATATGTCGATTCGTTAGGGTGATCTTGGTTTACTATTCACTATGGTTAGACATTACACGTCCGCGTTAGCCTATCGTCATGGGCTAGCATTGCGCATTTGCAAAGGTGTGGATCTATCGAGGAAGATTACTGCATGCTACTAAGATTTTTTTAATTAAAAAGTTAACCCTTAGACAAGCTACAGAGTAGCAAAATATGTCGATTCGTTAGGGTGATCTTGGTTTACTATTCACTATGGTTAGACATTACACGTCCATGTTAGCCGATCTTCATGGGCTAGCATTGCGCATTTGCAAAGGGGTAGATCTATCAAGGAATGTTACTGCATGCTACTAAGATTTTTTTAATTAAAAAGTTAACCCTTAGACAAGCTACAGAGTAGCAAAATATGTCGATTCGTTAGGGTGATCTTGGTTTACTATTCACTATGGTTAGACATTACACGTCCATGTTAGCCGATCTTCATGGGCTAGCATTGCGCATTTGCAAAGGGGTGGATCTATCGAGGAAGATTACTGCATGCTACAAAGATTTTTTTAATTAAAAAGTTAACCCCTAGAAAAGCTACAGAGTAGCAGAATATGTCGATTTGTTACGCTGATCATGGTTTACTATCACTATGGTTAGACATTACACGTCCATGTTAGCCGATCTTCATGGGCAAGCATTGCGCATTTGGAAAGGGGTAGATCTATCAAGGAATGTTACTGCATGCTACTAAGATTTTTTTAATTAAAAAATTAACCCTTAGACAAGCTACAGAGTAGCAAAATATGTCCATTCGTTAGGGTGATATTGGTTTACTATTCACTATGGTTAGACATTACACGTCCATGTTAGCCGATCTTCATGGGCAAGCATTGCGCATTTGCAAAGGGGTGGATCTATCAAGGAATGTTACTGCATGCTACTAAGATTTTTTTAATTAAAAAGTTAACCCCTAGAAAAGCTACAGAGTAGCAGAATATGTCGATTTGTTACGCTGATCATGGTTTACTATCACTATGGTTAGACATTACACGTCCATGTTAGCCGATCTTCATGGGCAAGCATTGCGCATTTGCAAAGGGGTAGATCTATCAAGGAATGTTACCGCATGCTACAAAGATTTTTTTAATTAAAAAGTTAACCCTTAGACAAGCTACAGAGTAGCAAAATATGTCGATTCGTTAGGGTGATCTTGGTTTACTATTCACTATGGTTAGACATTACACGTCCGTGTTAGCCTATCGCCATGGGCTAGCATTGCGCATTTGCAAAGGGGTGGATCTATCGAGGAAGATTACTGCATGCTACTAAGATTTTTTTAATTAAAAAGTTAACCCTTAGACAAGCTACAGAGTAGCAAAATATGTCGATTCGTTAGGGTGATCTTGGTTTACTATTCACTATGGTTAGACATTACACGTCCATGTTAGCCGATCTTCATGGGCTAGCATTGCGCATTTGCAAAGGGGTAGATCTATCAAGGAATGTTACTGCATGCTACTAAGATTTTTTTAATTAAAAAGTTAACCCTTAGACAAGCTACAGAGTAGCAAAGTATGTCGATTCGTTAGGGTGATCTTGGTTTACTATTCACTATGGTTAGACATTACACGTCTGTGTTAGCCTATCGCCATGGGCTAGCATTGCGCATTTGCAAAGGGGTGGATCTATCGAGGAAGATTACTGCATGCTACTAAGATTTTTTTAATTAAAAAGTTAACCCTTAGACAAGCTACAGAGTAGCAAAATATGTCGATTCGTTAGGGTGATCTTGGTTTACTATTCACTATGGTTAGACATTACACGTCCATGTTAGCCGATCTTCATGGGCAAGCATTGCGCATTTGGAAAGGGGTAGATCTATCAAGGAATGTTACTGCATGCTACTAAGATTTTTTAGTTAAAAAGTGAACCCTTAGACAAGCTACAGAGTAGCAAAATATGTCGATTCCTTAGGGTGATCTTGGTTTACTATTCACTATGGTTAGACATTACACGTCCATGTTAGCCGATCTTCATTGGCTAGCATTGCGCATTTGCAAAGGGGTAGATCTATCAAGGAATGTTACTGCATGCTACTAAGATTTTTTTAATTAAAAAGTTAACCCTTAGACAAGCTACAGAGTAGCAAAGTATGTCGATTCGTTAGGGTGATCTTGGTCTACTATTCACTATGGTTAGACATTACACGTCTGTGTTAGCCTATCGCCATGGGCTAGCATTGCGCATTTGCAAAGGGGTGGATCTATCGAGGAAGATTACTGCATGCTACTAAGATTTTTTTAATTAAAAAGTTAACCCTTAGACAAGCTACAGAGTAGCAAAATATGTCGATTCGTTAGGGTGATCTTGGTTTACTATTCACTATGGTTAGGCATTACACGTCCATATTAGCCGATCTTCATGGGCTAGCATTGCGCATTTGCAAAGGGGTAGATCTATCAAGGAATGTTACTGCATGCTACTAAGATTTTTTTAATTAAAAAGTTAACCCTTAGACAAGCTACAGAGTAGCAAAATATGTCGATTCGTTAGGGTGATCTTGGTTTACTATTCACTATGTTTAGACATTACACGTCCGTGTTAGCCTATCGCCATGGGCTAGCATTGCGCATTTGCAAAGGGGTGGATCTATCAAGGAATGTTACTGCATGCTACTAAGATTTTTTTAATTAAAAAGTTAACCCTTAGACAAGCTACAGAGTAGCAAAATATGTCGATTCGTTAGGGTGATCTTGGTTTACTATTCACTATGGTTAGACATTACACGTCCGTGTTAGCCTATCGAAATGGGCTAGCATTGCGCATTTGCAAAGGGGTGGATCTATCGAGGAAGATTACTGCATGCTACTAAGATTTTTTAATTAAAAAGTTAACCCTTAGACAAGCTACAGAGTAGCAAAATATGTCGATTCGTTAGGGTGATCTTGGTTTACTATTCACTATGGTTAGACATTACACGTCCGTGTTAGCCTATCGCCATGGGCTAGCATTGCGCATTTGCAAAGGGGTGGATCTATCGAGGAAGATTACTGCATGCTACTAAGATTTTTTAATTAAAAAGTTAACCCTTAGACAAGCTACAGAGTAGCAAAATATGTCGATTCGTTAGGGTGATCTTGGTTTACTATTCACTATGGTTAGACATTACACGTCCACGTTAGCCGATCTTCATTGGCTAGCATTGCGCATTTGCAAAGGGGTAGATCTATCAAGGAATGTTACTGCATGCTACTAAGATTTTTTTAATTAAAAAGTTAACCCTTAGACAAGCTACAGAGTAGCAAAATATGTCGATTCGTTAGGGTGATCTTGGTTTACTATTCACTATGGTTAGACATTACACGTCCATGTTAGCCGATCTTCATGGGCTAGCATTGCGCATTTGCAAAGGGGTGGATCTATCGAGGAAGATTACTGCATGCTACAAAGATTTTTTTAATTATAAAGTTAACCCCTAGAAAAGCTACAGAGTAGCAGAATATGTCGATTTGTTACGCTGATCATGGTTTACTATCACTATGGTTAGACATTACACGTCCATGTTAGCCGATCTTCATGGGCAAGCATTGCGCATTTGGAAAGGGGTAGATCTATCAAGGAATGTTACTGCATGCTACTAAGATTTTTTTAATTAAAAAGTTAACCCTTAGACAAGCTACAGAGTAGCAAAATATGTCGATTCGTTAAGGTGATCTTGGTTTACTATTCACTATGGTTAGACATTACACGTCCGTGTTAGCCTATCGCCATGGGCTAGCATTGCGCATTTGCAAAGGTGTGGATCTATCGAGGAAGATTACTGCATGCTACTAAGATTTTTTTAATTAAAAAGTTAACCCTTAGACAAGCTACAGAGTAGCAAAATATGTCGATTCGTTAGGGTGATCTTGGTTTACTATTCACTATGGTTAGACATTACACGTCCATGTTAGCCGATCTTCATGGGCTAGCATTGCGCATTTGCAAAGGGGTAGATCTATCAAGGAATGTTACTGCATGCTACTAAGATTTTTTTAATTAAAAAGTTAACCCTTAGACAAGCTACAGAGTAGCAAAATATGTCGATTCGTTAGGGTGATCTTGGTTTACTATTCACTATGGTTAGACATTACACGTCCATGTTAGCCGATCTTCATGGGCTAGCATTGCGCATTTGCAAAGGGGTGGATCTATCGAGGAAGATTACTGCATGCTACAAAGATTTTTTTAATTATAAAGTTAACCCCTAGAAAAGCTACAGAGTAGCAGAATATGTCGATTCGTTAGGGTGATCTTGGTTTACTATTCACTATGGTTAGACATTACACGTCCATGTTAGCCGATCTTCATGGGCTAGCATTGCGCATTTGCAAAGGGGTGGATCTATCGAGGAAGATTACTGCATGCTACAAAGATTTTTTTAATTAAAAAGTTAACCCCTAGAAAAGCTACAGAGTAGCAGAATATGTCGATTTGTTACGCTGATCATGGTTTACTATCACTATGGTTAGACATTACACGTCCATGTTAGCCGATCTTCATGGGCAAGCATTGCGCATTTGGAAAGGGGTAGATCTATCAAGGAATGTTACTGCATGCTACTAAGATTTTTTTAATTAAAAAATTAACCCTTAGACAAGCTACAGAGTAGCAAAATATGTCGATTCGTTAGGGTGATCTTGGTTTACTATTCACTATGGTTAGGCATTACACGTCCATATTAGCCGATCTTCATGGGCTAGCATTGCGCATTTGCAAAGGGGTAGATCTATCAAGGAATGTTACTGCATGCTACTAAGATTTTTTAATTAAAAAGTTAACCCTTAGACAAGCTACAGAGTAGCAAAATATGTCGATTCGTTAGGGTGATCTTGGTTTACTATTCACTATGTTTAGACATTACACGTCCGTGTTAGCCTATCCCATGGGCTAGCATTGCGCATTTGCAAAGGGGTGGATCTATCGAGGAAGATTACTGCATGCTACTAAGATTTTTTAATTAAAAAGGTTAACCCTTAGACAAGCTACAGAGTAGCAAAATAAGTCGATTCGTTAGGGTGATCTTGGTTTACTATTCACTATGGTTAGACATTACACGTCCACGTTAGCCGATCTTCATTGGCTAGCATTGCGCATTTGCAAAGGGGTAGGATCTATCAAGGAATGTTACTGCATGCAACTAAGGATTTTTTTAATTAAAAAGTTAACCCTTAGACAAGCTACAGAGTAGCAAAATTATGTCGATTCGTTAAGGTGATCTTGGTTTACTATTCACTATGGTTAGACATTACACGTCGTGTTAGCCTATCGCCATGGGCTAGCATTGCGCATTTGCAAAGGTGTGATCTATCGAGGAAGTTTACTGCATGCTACTAAGATTTTTTTTAATTAAAAAGTTAACCCTTAGACAAGCTACAGAGTAGCAAAATATGTCGATTCGTTAGGGTGATCTTGGTTTACTATTCACTATGGTTAGACATTACACTCCATGTAGCCGATCTTCATGGGCTAGCATTGCGCATTTGCAAAGGGGTAGATCTATCAAGGAATGTTACTGCATGCTACTAAGATTTTTTAATTAAAAAGTTAACCCTTAGACAAGCTACAGAGTAGCAAAATATGTCGATTCGTTAGGGTGATCTTGGTTTACTATTCACTATGGTTAGACATTACACGTCCATGTTTACCGATCTTCATGGGCTAGCATTGCGCATTTGCAAAGGGGTGGATCTATCGAGGAAGATTACTGCATGCTACAAAGAATTTTTTAATTATAAAGTTAACCCCTAGAAAAGCTACAGAGTAGCAGAATATGTCGATTTGTTACGCTGATCATGGTTTACTATCACTATGGTTAGACATTACACGTCATGTTAGCCGATCTTCATGGGCAAGCATTGCGCATTTGGAAAGGGGTAGATCTATCAAGAATGTTACTGCATGCTACTAAGATTTTTTTAATTTAAAAAATTAACCCTTAGACAAGCTACAGAGTAGCAAAATATGTCCATTCGTTAGGGTGATCTTGGTTTACTATTCACTATGGTTAGACATTACACGTCCATGTTAGCTGATCTTCATGGGCTAGCATTGCGCCATTTGCAAAGGGGTAAGATCTATCAAGGAATGTTACTGCATGCTACTAAGATTTTTTTAATTAAAAAGTTAACCCTTAGACAAGCTACAGAGTAGCAAAATATGTCGATTCGTTAGGGTGATCTTGGTTTACTATTCACTATGGTTAGACATTACACGTCCGCGTTAGCCTATCGCCATGGGCTAGCATTGCGCATTTGCAAAGGTGTGGATCTATCGAGGAAAGATTACTGCATGCTACTAAGATTTTTTTAATTAAAAAGTTAACCCTTAGACAAGCTACAGAGTAGCAAAATATGTCGATTCGTTAGGGTGATCTTGGTTTACTATTCACTATGGTTAGACATTACACGTCCATGTTAAGCCGATCTTCATGGGCTAGCATTGCGCATTTGCAAAGGGGTAGATCTATCAAGGAATGTTACTGCATGCTACTAAGATTTTTTTAATTAAAAAGTTAACCCTTAGACAAGCTACAGAGTAGCAAAATATGTCGATTCGTTAGGGTGATCTTGGTTTACTATTCACTATGGTTAGACATAACACGTCCATGTTAGCCGATCTTCATGGGCTAGCATTGCGCATTTGCAAAGGGGTGGATCTATCGAGGAAGATTACTGCATGCTACAAAGATTTTTTTAATTAAAAAGTTAACCCTAGAAAAGCTACAGAGTAGCAGAATATGTCGATTTGTTACGCTGATCATGGTTTACTATCACTATGGTTAGACATTACACGTCCATGTTAGCCGATCTTCATGGGCAAGCATTGCGCATTTGCAAAGGGGTAGATCTATCAAGGAATGTTACTGCATGCTACTAAGATTTTTTAATTAAAAAGTTAACCCTTAGACAAGCTACAGAGTAGCAAAATATGTCGATTCGTTAGGGTGATCTTGGTTTACTATTCACTATGGTTAGACATTACACGTCCATGTTAGCCGATCTTCATGGGCTAGCATTGCGCATTTGCAAAGGGGTGGATCTATCGAGGAAGATTACTGCATGCTACAAAGATTTTTTTAATTATAAAGTTAACCCCTAGAAAAGCTACAGAGTAGCAGAATATGTCGATTTGTTACGCTGATCATGGTTCACTATCACTATGGTTAGACATTACACGTCCATGTTAGCCGATCTTCATGGGCAAGCATTGCGCATTTGGAAAGGGGTAGATCTATCAAGGAATGTTACTGCATGCTACTAAGATTTTTTTAATTAAAAAATTAACCCTTAGACAAGCTACAGAGTAGCAAAATATGTCCATTCGTTAGGGTGATCTTGGTTTACTATTCACTATGGTTAGACATTACACGTCCATGTTAGCTGATCTTCATGGGCTAGCATTGCGCATTTGCAAAGGGGTAGATCTATCAAGGAATGTTACTGCATGCTACTAAGATTTTTTTAATTAAAAAGTTAACCCTTAGACAAGCTACAGAGTAGCAAATATGTCGATTCGTTAGGGTGATCTTGGTTTACTATTCACTATGGTTAGACATTACACGTCCGCGTTAGCCTATCGCCATGGGCTAGCATTGCGCATTTGCAAAGGTGTGGATCTATCGAGGAAGATTACTGCATGCTACTAAGATTTTTTTAATTAAAAAGTTAACCCTTAGACAAGCTACAGAGTAGCAAAATATGTCGATTCGTTAGGGTGATCTTGGTTTACTATTCACTATGGTTAGACATTACACGTCCATGTTAGCCGATCTTCATGGGCTAGCATTGCGCATTTGCAAAGGGGTAGATCTATCAAGGAATGTTACTGCATGCTACTAAGATTTTTTTAATTAAAAAGTTAACCCTTAGACAAGCTACAGAGTAGCAAAATATGTCGATTCGTTAGGGTGATCTTGGTTTACTATTCACTATGGTTAGACATTACACGTCCATGTTAGCCGATCTTCATGGGCTAGCATTGCGCATTTGCAAAGGGGTGGATCTATCGAGGAAGATTACTGCATGCTACAAAGATTTTTTTAATTAAAAAGTTAACCCCTAGAAAAGCTACAGAGTAGCAGAATATGTCGATTTGTTACGCTGATCATGGTTTACTATCACTATGGTTAGACATTACACGTCCATGTTAGCCGATCTTCATGGGCAAGCATTGCGCATTTTGCAAAGGGGTAGATCTATCAAGGAATGTTACCGCATGCTACAAAGATTTTTTTAATTAAAAAGTTAACCCTTAGACAAGCTACAGAGTAGCAAAATATGTCGATTCGTTAGGGTGATCTTGGTTTACTATTCACTATGGTTAGACATTACACGTCCGTGTTAGCCTATCGCCATGGGCTAGCATTGCGCATTTGCAAAGGGGTGGATCTATCGAGGAAGATTACTGCATGCTACTAAGATTTTTTTTAATTAAAAAGTTAACCCTTAGACAAGCTACAGAGTAGCAAAATATGTCGATTCGTTAGGGTGATCTTGGTTTACTATTCACTATGGTTAGACATTACACGTCCATGTTAGCCGATCTTCATGGGCTAGCATTGCGCATTTGCAAAGGGGTAGATCTATCAAGGAATGTTACTGCATGCTACTAAGATTTTTTTAATTAAAAAGTTAACCCTTAGACAAGCTACAGAGTAGCAAAATATGTCGATTCGTTAGGGTGATCTTGGTTTACTATTCACTATGGTTAGACATTACACGTCCATGTTAGCCGATCTTCATGGGCAAGCATTGCGCATTTGGAAAGGGGTAGATCTATCAAGGAATGTACTGCATGCTACTAAGATTTTTTTTAATTAAAAAATTAACCCTTAGACAAGCTACAGAGTAGCAAAATATGTCGATTCGTTAGGGTGATCTTGGTTTACTATTCACTATGGTTAGACATTACACGTCCATGTTAGCCGATCTTCATGGGCTAGCATTGCGCATTTGCAAAGGGGTGGATCTATCGAGGAAGATTACTGCATGCTACAAAGATTTTTTAATTAAAAAGTTAACCCTAGAAAAGCTACAGAGTAGCAGAATATGTCGATTTGTTACGCTGATCATGGTTTACTATCACTATGGTTAGACATTACACGTCCATGTTAGCCGATCTTCATGGGCAAGCATTGCGCATTTGGAAAGGGGTAGATCTATCAAGGAATGTTACTGCATGCTACTAAGATTTTTTTAATTAAAAAATTAACCCTTAGACAAGCTACAGAGTAGCAAAATATGTCCATTCGTTAGGGTGATCTTGGTTTACTATTCACTATGGTTAGACATTACACGTCCATGTTAGCCGATCTTCATGGGCAAGCATTGCGCATTTGGAAAGGGTAGATCTATCAAGGAATGTTACTGCATGCTACTAAGATTTTTTTAATTAAAAAGTTAACCCCTAGAAAAGCTACAGAGTAGGCAGAATATGTCGATTTGTTACGCTGATCATGGTTTACTATCACTATGGTTAGACATTACACGTCCATGTTAGCCGATCTTCATGGGCAAGCATTGCGCATTTGCAAAGGGGTAGATCTATCAAGGAATGTTACCGCATGCTACAAAGATTTTTTTAATTAAAAAGTTAACCCTTAGACAAGCTACAGAGTAGCAAAATATGTCGATTCGTTAGGGTTGATCTTGGTTTTACTATTCACTATGGTTAGACATTACACGTCCGTGTTAGCCTATCGCCATGGGCTAGCATTGCGCATTTGCAAAGGGGTGGATCTATCGAGGAAGATTACTGCATGCTACTAAGATTTTTTTAATTAAAAAGTTAACCCTTAGACAAGCTACAGAGTAGCAAAATATGTCGATTCGTTAGGGTGATCTTGGTTTACTATTCACTATGGTTAGACATTACACGTCCATGTTAGCCGATCTTCATGGGCTAGCATTGCGCATTTGCAAAGGGGTGGATCTATCGAGGAAGATTACTGCATGCTACAAAGATTTTTTTAATTAAAAGTTAACCCCTAGAAAAGCTACAGAGTAGCAGAATATGTCGATTTGTTACGGCTGATCATGTTTACTTTCACTATAGTTAGACATTACACGTCCATGTTAGCCGATCTTCATGGGCAAGCATTGCGCATTTGCAATGGGGTAGATCTATCAAGGAATGTTACTGCATGCTACTAAGATTTTTTTAATTAAAAATTAACCTTAGACAAGCTACAGAGTAGCAAAAATATGTCGATTCGTTAGGGTAATCTTGGTTTACTATTCACTATGGTTAGAATTACACGTCCATGTTAGCCGATCTTCATGGGCTAGCATTGCGCAATTGCAAAGGGGTGGATCTATCGAGGAAGATTACTGCATGCTACAAAGATTTTTTTAATTAAAAAGTTAACCCCTAGAAAAGCTAACAGAGTAGCAGAATATGTCGATTTGTTACGCTGATCATGGTTTACTATCACTATGGTTAGACATTACACGTCCATGTTAGCCGATCTTCATGGGCAAGCATTGCGCATTTGGCAAAGGGGTGGATCTATCGAGGAAGATTACTGCATGCTACTAAGATTTTTTTTAATTAAAAGTTAACCCCTAGAAAAGCTACAGAGTAGCAAAATATGTCGATTCGTTAGGGTGATCTTGGTTTACTATTCACTATGGTTAGACATTACACGTCCGTGTTAGCCTATCGCCATGGGCTAGCATTGCGCATTTGCAAAGGGTGGATCTATCGAGGAAGATTACTGCATGCTACTAAGATTTTTTTAATTAAAAAGTTAACCCTTAGACAAGCTACAGAGTAGCAAAATATGTCGATTCGTTAGGGTGATCTTGGTTTACTATTCACTATGGTTAGACATTTACACGTCCGTGTTAGCCGATCTTCATGGGCTAGCATTGCGCATTTGCAAAGGGGTGGATCTATCGAGGAAGATTACTGCATGCTACAAAGATTTTTTTAATTAAAAGTTAACCCCTAGAAAAGCTACAGAGTAGCAGAATATGTCGATTTGTTACGCTGATCATGGTTTACTATCACTATGGTTAGACATTACACGTCCTGTTAGCCGATCTTCATGGGCAAGCATTGCGCATTTGGAAAGGAGTAGATCTATCAAGGAATGTTACTGCATGCTACTAAGATTTTTTTAATTAAAAAGTTAACCCTTAGACAAGCTACAGAGTTGCAAAATATGTTCGATTCGTTAGGGTGATCTTGGTTTACTATTCACTATGGTTAGACATTACACGTCCGTGTTAGCCGATCTTCATGGGCTAGCATTGCGCATGTGCAAAGGGGTGGATCTATCGAGGAAGATTACTGCATGCTACAAAGATTTTTTTAATTAAAAAGTTAACCCCTAGAAAAGCTACAGAGTAGCAGAATATGTCGATTTGTTACGCTGATCATGGTTTACTATCACTATGGTTAGACATTACACGTCCATGTTAGCCGATCTTCATGGGCAAGCATTGCGCATTTGCAAAGGGGTAGATCTATCCAGGAATGTTACCGCATGCTACAAAGATTTTTTTAATTAAAAAGTTAACCCTTAGACAAGCTACAGAGTAGCAAAATATGTCGATTCGTTAGGGTGATCTTGGTTTACTATTCACTATGGTTAGACATTACACGTCCGTGTTAGCCTATCGCCATGGGCTAGCATTGCGCATTTGCAAAGGGGTGGATCTATCGAGGAAGATTACTGCATGCTACTAAGATTTTTTTAATTAAAAAGTTAACCCTTAGACAAGCTACAGAGTAGCAAAATATGTCGATTCGTTAGGGTGATCTTGGTTTACTATTCACTATGGTTAGACATTACACGTCCATGTTAGCCGATCTTCATGGGCTAGCATTGCGCATTTGCAAAGGGGTGGATCTATCGAGGAAGATTAATGCATGCTACAAAGATTTTTTTAATTAAAAAGTTAACCCCTAGAAAAGCTACAGAGTAGCAGAATATGTCGATTTGTTACGCTGATCATGGTTTACTATCACTATGGTTAGACATTACACGTCCATGTTAGCCGATCTTCATGGGCAAGCATTGCGCATTTGCAATGGGGTAGATCTATCAAGGAATGTTACTGCATGCTACTAAGATTTTTTTAATTAAAAAGTTAACCCTTAGACAAGCTACAGAGTAGCAAAATATGTCGATTCGTTAGGGTGATCTTGGTTTACTATTCACTATGGTTAGACATTACACGTCCATGTTAGCCGATCTTCATGGGCTAGCATTGCGCAATTGCAAAGGGGTGGATCTATCGAGGAAGATTACTGCATGCTACAAAGATTTTTTTAATTAAAAAGTTAACCCCTAGAAAAGCTACAGAGTAGCAGAATATGTCGATTTGTTACGCTGATCATGGTTTACTATCACTATGGTTAGACATTACACGTCCATGTTAGCCGATCTTCATGGGCAAGCATTGCGCATTTGCAATGGGGTAGATCTATCAAGGAATGTTACTGCATGCTACTAAGATTTTTTTAATTAAAAAGTTAACCCTTAGACAAGCTACAGAGTAGCAAAATATGTCGATTCGTTAGGGTGATCTTGGTTTACTATTCACTATGGTTAGACATTACACGTCCATGTTAGCCGATCTTCATGGGCTAGCATTGCGCAATTGCAAAGGGGTGGATCTATCGAGGAAGATTACTGCATGCTACAAAGATTTTTTTAATTAAAAAGTTAACCCCTAGAAAAGCTACAGAGTAGCAGAATATGTCGATTTGTTACGCTGATCATGGTTTACTATCACTATGGTTAGACATTACACGTCCATGTTAGCCGATCTTCATGTGCTAGCATTGTGCATTTGCAAAGGGGTGGATCTATCGAGGAAGATTACTGCATGCTACTAAGATTTTTTTAATTAAAAAGTTAACCCTTAGACAAGCTACAGAGTAGCAAAATATGTCGATTCGTTAGGGTGATCTTGGTTTACTATTCACTATGGTTAGACATTACACGTCCATGTTAGCCGATCTTCATGGGCTAGCATTGCGCATTTGCAAAGGGGTGGATCTATCGAGGAAGATTACTGCATGCTACAAAGATTTTTTTAATTAAAAAGTTAACCCCTAGAAAAGCTACAGAGTAGCAGAATATGTCGATTTGTTACGCTGATCATGGTTTACTATCACTATGGTTAGACATTACACGTCCATGTTAGCCGATCTTCATGGGCTAGCATTGCGCATTTGCAAAGGGGTGGATCTATCGAGGAAGATTACTGCATGCTACAAAGATTTTTTTAATTAAAAAGTTAACCCCTAGAAAAGCTACAGAGTAGCAGAATATGTCGATTTGTTACGCTGATCATGGTTTACTATCACTATGGTTAGACATTACACGTCCATGTTAGCCGATCTTCATGGGCTAGCATTGCGCATTTGCAAAGGGGTGGATCTATCGAGGAAGATTTACTGCATGCTACTAAGATTTTTTTAATTAAAAAGTTAACCCTTAGACAAGCTACAGAGTAGCAAAATATGTCGATTCGTTAGGGTGATCTTGGTTTACTATTCACTATGGTTAGACATTACACGTCCATGTTAGCCGATCTTCATTGGCTAGCATTGCGCATTGCAAAGGGGTGGATCTATCGAGGAAGATTACTGCATGCTACTAAGATTTTTTTAATTAAAAAGTTAACCCTTAGACAAGCTACAGAGTAGCAAAATATGTCGATTCGTTAGGGTGATCTTGGTTTACTATTCACTATGGTTAGACATTACACGTCCATGTTAGCCGATCTTCATGGGCTAGCATTGCGCATTTGCAAAGGGGTAGATCTATCAAGGAATGTTACTGCATGCTACTAAGATTTTTTAATTAAAAAGTTAACCCTTAGACAAGCTACAGAGTAGCAAAATATGTCGATTCGTTAGGGTGATCTTGGTTTACTATTCACTATGGTTAGACATTACACGTCCATGTTAGCCGATCTTCATTGGCTAGCATTGCGCATTTGCAAAGGGGTGGATCTATCGAGGAAGATTACTGCATGCTACTAAGATTTTTTTAATTAAAAAGTTAACCCTTAGACAAGCTACAGAGTAGCAAAATATGTCGATTCGTTAGGGTGATCTTGGTTTAACTATTCACTATGGTTAGACATTACACGTCCATGTTAGCCGATCTTCATGGGCTAGCATTGCGCATTTGCAAAGGGGTAGATCTATCAAGGAATGTTACTGCATGCTACTAAGATTTTTTAATTAAAAAGTTAACCCTTAGACAAGCTACAGAGTAGCAAAATATGTCGATTCGTTAGGGTGATCTTGGTTTACTATTCACTATGGTTAGACATTACACGTCCATGTGGGCCGATCTTCATGTGCTAGCATTGTGCATTTGCAAAGGGGTGGATCTATCGAGGAAGATTAACTGCATGCTACAAAGACTTTTTAATTAAAAAGTTAACCCCTAGAAAAGCTACAGAGTAGCAGAATATGTCGATTTGTTACGCTGATCATGGTTTACTATCACTATGGTTAGACATTACACGTCCATGTTAGCCGATCTTCATGGGCTAGCATTGCGCATTTGCAAAGGGTAGATCTATCAAGAATGTTACTGCATGCTACTAAGATTTTTTTAATTAAAAAGTTAACCCTTAGACAAGCTACAGAGTAGCAAAATATGTCGATTCGTTAGGGTGATTCTTGGTTTACTATTCACTATGGTTAGACATTACACGTCCGTGTTAGCCTATCGCCATGGGCTAGCATTGCGCATTTGCAAAGGGGTGGATCTATCGAGGAAGATTACTGCATGCTACTAAGATTTTTTAATTAAAAAGTTAACCCTTAGACAAGCTACAGAGTAGCAAAATATGTCGATTCGTTAGGGTGATCTTGGTTTACTATTCACTATGGTTAGACATTACACGTCCATGTTAGCCGATCTTCATGGGCTAGCATTGCGCATTTGCAAAGGGGTGGATCTATCGAGGAAGATTACTGCATGCTACAAAGAATTTTTTAATTAAAAAGTTAACCCCTAGAAAAGCTACAGAGTAGCAGAATATGTCGATTTGTTACGCTGATCATGGTTTACTATCACTATGGTTAGACATTACACGTCCATGTTAGCCGATCTTCATGGGCTAGCATTGCGCATTTGCAAAGGGGTAGATCTATCAAGGAATGTTACTGCATGCTACTAAGATTTTTTTAATTAAAAAGTTAACCCTTAGACAAGCTACAGAGTAGCAAAATATGTCGATTCGTTAGGGTGATCTTGGTTTACTATTCACTATGGTTAGACATTACACGTCCGTGTTAGCCTATCGCCATGGGCTAGCATTGCGCATCTGCAAAGGGGTGGATCTATCGAGGAAGATTACTGCATGCTACTAAGATTTTTTTAATTAAAAAGTTAACCCTTAGACAAGCTACAAAGTAGCAAAATATGTCGATTCGTTAGGGTGATCTTTGTTTACTATTCACTATGGTTAGACATTACACGTCCATGTTAGCCGATCTTCATGGGCTAGCATTGTGCATTTGCAAAGGGGTGGATCTATCGAGGAAGATTACTGCATGCTACAAAGATTTTTTTAATTAAAAAGTTAACCCTAGAAAAGCTACAGAGTAGCAGAATATGTCGATTTGTTACGCTGATCATGGTTTACTATCACTATGGTTAGACATTACACGTCCATGTTAGCCGATCTTCATGGGCTAGCATTGCGCATTTGCAAAGGGGTAGATCTATCAAGGAATGTTACTGCATGCTACTAAGATTTTTTTAATTAAAAAGTTAACCCTTAGACAAGCTACAGAGTAGCAAAATATGTCGATTCGTTAGGGTGATCTTGGTTTACTATTCACTATGGTTAGACATTACACGTCCATGTTAGCCGATCTTCATGGGCTAGCATTGCGCATTTGCAAAGGGGTGGATCTATCGAGGAAGATTACTGCATGCTACAAAGATTTTTTTAATTAAAAAGTTAACCCCTAGAAAAGCTACAGAGTAGCAGAATATGTCGATTTGTTACGCTGATCATGGTTTACTATCACTATGGTTAGACATTACACGTCCATGTTTGCCGATCTTCATGGGCTAGCATTGCGCATTTGCAAAGGGGTAGATCTATCAAGGAATGTTACTGCATGCTACTAAGATTTTTTTAATTAAAAAGTTAACCCTTAGACAAGCTACAGAGTAGCAAAATATGTCGATTCGTTAGGGTGATCTTGGTTTACTATTCACTATGGTTAGACATTACACGTCCGTGTTAGAATATCGCCATGGGCTAGCATTGCGCATTTGCAAAGGGGTGGATCTATCGAGGAAGGTTACTGCATGCTACTAAGATTTTTTTAATTAAAAAGTTAACCCTTAGACAAGCTACAGAGTAGCAAAATATGTCGATTCGTTAGGGTGATCTTGGTTTACTATTCACTATGGTTAGACATTACACGTCCGTGTTAGCCTATCGCCATGGGCTAGCATTGCGCATTTGCAAAGGGGTGGATCTATCGAGGAAGATTACTGCATGCTACTAAGATTTTTTTAATTAAAAAGTTAACCCTTAGACAAGCTACAGAGTAGCAAAATATGTCGATTCGTTAGGGTGATCTTGGTTTACTATTCACTATGGTTAGACATTACACGTCCATGTTAGCCGATCTTCATGGGCTAGCATTGCGCATTTGCAAAGGGGTGGATCTATCGAGGAAGATTACTGCATGCTACAAAGATTTTTTTAATTAAAAAGTTAACCCCTAGAAAAGCTACAGAGTAGCAGAATATGTCGATTTGTTACGCTGATTATGGTTTACTATCACCATGGTTAGACATTACACGTCCATGTTAGCCGATCTTCATGGGCTAGCATTGCGCATTTGCAAAGGGGTAGATCTATCAAGGAATGTTACTGCATGCTACTAAGATTTTTTTAATTAAAAAGTTAACCCTTAGACAAGCTACAGAGTAGCAAAATATGTCGGTTCGTTAGGGTGATCTTGGTTTACTATTCACTATGGTTAGACATTACACGTCCGTGTTAGCCTATCGCCATGGGCTAGCATTGCGCATCTGCAAAGGGGTGGATCTATCGAGGAAGATTACTGCATGCTACTAAGATTTTTTTAATTAAAAAGTTAACCCTTAGACAAGCTACAAAGTAGCAAAATATGTCGATTCGTTAGGGTGATCTTGGTTTACTATTCACTATGGTTAGACATTACACGTCCATGTTAGCCGATCTTCATGGGCTAGCATTGTGCATTTGCAAAGGGGTGGATCTATCGAGGAAGATTACTGCATGCTACAAAGATTTTTTTAATTAAAAAGTTAACCCTAGAAAAGCTACAGAGAAGCAGAATATGTCGATTTGTTACGCTGATCATGGTTTACTATCACTATGGTTAGACATTACACGTCCATGTTAGCCGATCTTCATGGGCTAGCATTGCGCATTTGCAAAGGGGTAGATCTATCAAGGAATGTTACTGCATGCTACTAAGATTTTTTTAATTAAAAAGTTAACCCTTAGACAAGCTACAGAGTAGCAAAATATGTCGATTCGTTAGGGTGATCTTGGTTTACTATTCACTATGGTTAGACATTACACGTCCATGTTAGCCGATCTTCATGGGCTAGCATTGCGCATTTGCAAAGGGGTGGATCTATCGAGGAAGATTACTGCATGCTACAAAGTTTTTTTAATTAAAAAGTTAACCCCTAGAAAAGCTACAGAGTAGCAGAATATGTCGATTTGTTACGCTGATCATGGTTTACTATCACTATGGTTAGACATTACACGTCCATGTTAGCCGATCTTCATGGGCTAGCATTGCGCATTTGCAAAGGGGTAGATCTATCAAGGAATGTTACTGCATGCTACTAAGATTTTTTTAATTAAAAAGTTAACCCTTAGACAAGCTACAGAGTAGCAAAATATGTCGATTCGTTAGGGTGATATTGGTTTACTATTCACTATGGTTAGACATTACACGTCCGTGTTAGCCTATCGCCATGGGCTAGCATTGCGCATTTGCAAAGGGGTGGATCTATCGAGGAAGATTACTGCATGCTACTAAGATTTTTTAATTAAAAAGTTAACCCTTAGACAAGCTACAAAGTAGCAAAATATATCGATTCGTTAGGGTGATCTTGGTTTACTATTCACTATGGTTAGACATTACACGTCCATGTTAGCCGATCTTCATGGGCTAGCATTGCGCATTTGCAAAGGGGTGGATCTATCGAGGAAGATTACTGCATGCTACAAAGATTTTTTTAATTAAAATGTTAACCCCTAGAAAAGCTACAGAGTAGCAGAATATGTCGATTTGTTACGCTGATCATGGTTTACTATCACTATGGTTAGACATTACACATCCATGTTAGCCGGTCTTCATGGGCTAGCATTGCGCATTTGCAAAGGGGTAGATCTATCAAGGAATGTTACTGCATGCTACTAAGATTTTTTTAATTAAAAAGTTAACCCTTAGACAAGCTACAGAGTAGCAAAATATGTCGATTCGTTAGGGTGATCTTGGTTTACTATTCACTATGGCTAGACATTACACGTCCGTGTTAGCCTATCGCCATGGGCTAGCATTGCGCATTTGCAAAGGGGTGGATCTATCGAGGAAGATTACTGCATGCTACTAAGATTTTTTTAATTAAAAAGTTAACCCTTAGACAAGCTACAGAGTAGCAGAATATGTCGATTTGTTACGCTGATCATGGTTTACTATCACTATGGTTAGACATTACACGTCCATGTTAGCCGATCTTCATGGGCTAGCATTGTGCATTTGCAAAGGGGTGGATCTATCGAGGAAGATTACTGCATGCTACAAAGATTTTTTTAATTAAAAAGTTAACCCTAGAAAAGCTACAGAGTAGCAGAATATGTCGATTTGTTACGCTGATCATGGTTTACTATCACTATGGTTAGACATTACACGTCCATGTTAGCCGATCTTCATGGGCTAGCATTGCGCATTTGCAAAGGGGTAGATCTATCAAGGAATGTTACTGCATGCTACTAAGATTTTTTTAATTAAAAAGTTAACCCTTAGACAAGCTACAGAGTAGCAAAATATGTCGATTCGTTAGGGTGATCTTGGTTTACTATTCACTATGGTTAGACATTACACGTCCATGTTAGCCGATCTTCATGGGCTAGCATTGCGCATTTGCAAAGGGGTGGATCTATCGAGGAAGATTAATGCATGCTACAAAGATTTTTTTAATTAAAAAGTTAACCCCTAGAAAAGCTACAGAGTAGCAGAATATGTCGATTTGTTACGCTGATCATGGTTTACTATCACTATGGTTAGACATTACACGTCCATGTTAGCCGATCTTCATGGGCTAGCATTGCGCATTTGCAAAGGGGTAGATCTATCAAGGAATGTTACTGCATGCTACTAAGATTTTTTTAATTAAAAAGTTAACCCTTAGACAAGCTACAGAGTAGCAAAATATGTCGATTCGTTAGGGTGATCTTGGTTTACTATTCACTATGGTTAGACATTACACGTCCGTGTTAGAATATCGCCATGGGCTAGCATTGCGCATTTGCAAAGGGGTGGATCTATCGAGGAAGGTTACTGCATGCTACTAAGATTTTTTTAATTAAAAAGTTGACCCTTAGACAAGCTACAGAGTAGCAAAATATGTCGATTCGTTAGGGTGATCTTGGTTTACTATTCACTATGGTTAGACATTACACGTCCGTGTTAGCCTATCGCCATGGGCTAGCATTGCGCATTTGCAAAGGGGTGGATCTATCGAGGAAGATTATTGCATGCTACTAAGATTTTTTTAATTAAAAAGTTAACCCTTAGACAAGCTACAGAGTAGCAAAATATGTCGATTCGTTAGGGTGATCTTGGTTTACTATTCACTATGGTTAGACATTACACGTCCATGTTAGCCGATCTTCATGGGCTAGCATTGCGCATTTGCAAAGGGGTGGATCTATCGAGGAAGATTACTGCATGCTACAAAGATTTTTTTAATTAAAAAGTTAACCCCTAGAAAAGCTACAGAGTAGCAGAATATGTCGATTTGTTACGCTGATCATGGTTTACTATCACTATGGTTAGACATTACACGTCCATGTTAGCCGATCTTCATGGGCTAGCATTGCGCATTTGCAAAGAGGTAGATCTATCAAGGAATGTTACTGCATGCTACTAAGATTTTTTTAATTAAAAAGTTAACCCTTAGACAAGCTACAGAGTAGCAAAATATGTCGATTCGTTAGGGTGATCTTGGTTTACTATTCACTATGGTTAGACATTACACGTCCGTGTTAGCCTATCGCCATGGGCTAGCATTGCGCATCTGCAAAGGGGTGGATCTATCGAGGAAGATTACTGCATGCTACTAAGATTTTTTTGATTAAAAAGTTAACCCTTAGACAAGCTACAAAGTAGCAAAATATGTCGATTCGTTAGGGTGATCTTGGTTTACTATTCACTATGGTTAGACATTACACGTCCATGTTAGCCGATCTTCATGGGCTAGCATTGTGCATTTGCAAAGGGGTGGATCTATCGAGGAAGATTACTGCATGCTACAAAGATTTTTTTAATTAAAAAGTTAACCCTAGAAAAGCTACAGAGAAGCAGAATATGTCGATTTGTTACGCTGATCATGGTTTACTATCACTATGGTTAGACATTACACGTCCATGTTAGCCGATCTTCATGGGCTAGCATTGCGCATTTGCAAAGGGGTAGATCTATCAAGGAATCTTACTGCATGCTACTAAGATTTTTTTAATTAAAAAGTTAACCCTTAGACAAGCTACAGAGTAGCAAAATATGTCGATTCGTTAGGGTGATCTTGGTTTACTATTCACTATGGTTAGACATTACACGTCCATGTTAGCCGATCTTCATGGGCTAGCATTGCGCATTTGCAAAGGGGTGGATCTATCGAGGAAGATTACTGCATGCTACAAAGTTTTTTTAATTAAAAAGTTAACCCCTAGAAAAGCTACAGAGTAGCAGAATATGTCGATTTGTTACGCTGATCATGGTTTACTATCACTATGGTTAGACATTACACGTCCATGTTAGCCGATCTTCATGGGCTAGCATTGCGCATTTGCAAAGGGGTAGATCTATCAAGGAATGTTACTGCATGCTACTAAGATTTTTTTAATTAAAAAGTTAACCCTTAGACAAGCTACAGAGTAGCAAAATATGTCGATTCGTTAGGGTGATCTTGGTTTACTATTCACTATGGTTAGACATTACACGTCCGTGTTAGCCTATCGCCATGGGCTAGCATTGCGCATTTGCAAAGGGGTGGATCTATCGAGGAAGATTACTGCATGCTACTAAGATTTTTTTAATTAAAAAGTTAACCCTTAGACAAGCTACAAAGTAGCAAAATATGTCGATTCGTTAGGGTGATCTTGGTTTACTATTCACTATGGTTAGACATTACACGTCCATGTTAGCCGATCTTCATTGGCTAGCATTGCGCATTTGCAAAGGGGTAGATCTATCAAGGAATGTTACTGCATGCTACAAAGATTTTTTTAATTAAAAAGTTAACCCCTAGAAAAGCTACAGAGTAGCAGAATATGTCGATTTGTTACGCTGATCATGGTTTACTATCACTATGGTTAGACATTACACGTCCATGTTAGCCGATCTTCATGGGCTAGCATTGCGCATTTGCAAAGGGGTAGATCTATCAAGGAATGTTACTGCATGCTACTAAGATTTTTTTAATTAAAAAGTTAACCCTTAGACAAGCTACAGAGTAGCAAAATATGTCGATTCGTTAGGGTGATCTTGGTTTACTATTCAATATGGTTAGACATTACACGTCCGTGTTAGCCTATCGCCATGGGCTAGCATTGCGCATTTGCAAAGGGGTGGATCTATCGAGGAAGATTACTGCATGCTACTAAGATTTTTTAATTAAAAAGTTAACCCTTAGACAAGCTACAAAGTAGCAAAATATATCGATTCGTTAGGGTGATCTTGGTTTACTATTCACTATGGTTAGACATTACACGTCCATGTTAGCCGATCTTCATGGGCTAGCATTGCGCATTTGCAAAGGGGTGGATCTATCGAGGAAGATTACTGCATGCTACAAAGATTTTTTTAATTAAAATGTTAACCCCTAGAAAAGCTACAGAGTAGCAGAATATGTCGATTTGTTACGCTGATCATGGTTTACTATCACTATGGTTAGACATTACACATCCATGTTAGCCGATCTTCATGGGCTAGCATTGCGCATTTGCAAAGGGGAAGATCTATCAAGGAATGTTACTGCATGCTACTAAGATTTTTTTAATTAAAAAGTTAACCCTTAGACAAGCTACAGAGTAGCAAAATATGTCGATTCGTTAGGGTGATCTTGGTTTACTATTCACTATGGCTAGACATTACACGTCCGTGTTAGCCTATCGCCATGGGCTAGCATTGCGCATTTGCAAAGGGGTGGATCTATCGAGGAAGATTACTGCATGCTACTAAGATTTTTTTAATTAAAAAGTTAACCCTTAGACAAGCTACAGAGTAGCAAAATATGTCGATTCGTTAGGGTGATCTTGGTTTACTATTCACTATGGTTAGACATTACACGTCCGTGTTAGCCTATCGCCATGGGCTAGCATTGCGCATTTGCAAAGGGGTGGATCTATCGAGGAAGATTACTGCATGCTACTAAGATTTTTTTAATTAAAAAGTTAACCCTTAGACAAGCTACAGAGTAGCAAAATATGTCGATTCGTTAGGGTGATCTTGGTTTACTCTTCACTATGGTTAGACATTACACGTCCATGATAGCCGATCTTCATGGGCTAGCATTGCGCATTTGCAAAGGGGTGGATCTATCGAGGAAGATTACTGCATGCTACAAAGATTTTTTTAATTAAAAAGTTAAGCCCTAGAAAAGCTACAGAGTAGCAAAATATGTCGATTCGTTAGGGTGATCTTGGTTTACTATTCACTATGGTTAGACATTTCACGTCCGTGTTAGCCTATCGCCATGGGCTAGCATTGCGCATTTGCAAAGGGGTGGATCTATCGAGGAAGATTACTGCATGCTACAAAGTTTTTTTAATTAAAAAGTTAACCCCTAGAAAAGCTACAGAGTAGCAGAATATGTCGATTTGTTACGCTGATCATGGTTTACTATCACTATGGTTAGACATTACACGTCCATGTTAGCCGATCTTCATGGGCTAGCATTGCGCATTTGCAAAGGGGTAGATCTATCAAGGAATGTTACTGCATGCTACTAAGATTTTTTTAATTAAAAAGTTAACCCTTAGACAAGCTACAGAGTAGCAAAATATGTCGATTCGTTAGGGTGATCTTGGTTTACTATTCACTATGGTTAGACATTACACGTCCGTGTTAGCCTATCGCCATGGGCTAGCATTGCGCATTTGCAAAGGGGTGGATCTATCGAGGAAGATTACTGCATGCTACTAAGATTTTTTTAATTAAAAAGTTAACCCTTAGACAAGCTACAAAGTAGCAAAATATGTCGATTCGTTAGGGTGATCTTGGTTTACTATTCACTATGGTTAGACATTACACGTCCATGTTAGCCGATCTTCATTGGCTAGCATTGCGCATTTGCAAAGGGGTAGATCTATCAAGGAATGTTACTGCATGCTACAAAGATTTTTTTAATTAAAAAGTTAACCCCTAGAAAAGCTACAGAGTAGCAGAATATGTCGATTTGTTACGCTGATCATGGTTTACTATCACTATGGTTAGACATTACACGTCCATGTTAGCCGATCTTCATGGGCTAGCATTGCGCATTTGCAAAGGGGTAGATCTATCAAGGAATGTTACTGCATGCTACTAAGATTTTTTTAATTAAAAAGTTAACCCTTAGACAAGCTACAGAGTAGCAAAATATGTCGATTCGTTAGGGTGATCTTGGTTTACTATTCAATATGGTTAGACATTACACGTCCGTGTTAGCCTATCGCCATGGGCTAGCATTGCGCATTTGCAAAGGGGTGGATCTATCGAGGAAGATTACTGCATGCTACTAAGATTTTTTAATTAAAAAGTTAACCCTTAGACAAGCTACAAAGTAGCAAAATATATCGATTCGTTAGGGTGATCTTGGTTTACTATTCACTATGGTTAGACATTACACGTCCATGTTAGCCGATCTTCATGGGCTAGCATTGCGCATTTGCAAAGGGGTGGATCTATCGAGGAAGATTACTGCATGCTACAAAGATTTTTTTAATTAAAATGTTAACCCCTAGAAAAGCTACAGAGTAGCAGAATATGTCGATTTGTTACGCTGATCATGGTTTACTATCACTATGGTTAGACATTACACATCCATGTTAGCCGATCTTCATGGGCTAGCATTGCGCATTTGCAAAGGGGAAGATCTATCAAGGAATGTTACTGCATGCTACTAAGATTTTTTTAATTAAAAAGTTAACCCTTAGACAAGCTACAGAGTAGCAAAATATGTCGATTCGTTAGGGTGATCTTGGTTTACTATTCACTATGGCTAGACATTACACGTCCGTGTTAGCCTATCGCCATGGGCTAGCATTGCGCATTTGCAAAGGGGTGGATCTATCGAGGAAGATTACTGCATGCTACTAAGATTTTTTTAATTAAAAAGTTAACCCTTAGACAAGCTACAGAGTAGCAAAATACGTCGATTCGTTAGGGTGATCTTGGTTTACTATTCACTATGGTTAGACATTACACGTCCGTGTTAGCCTATCGCCATGGGCTAGCATTGCGCATTTGCAAAGGGGTGGATCTATCGAGGAAGATTACTGCATGCTACTAAGATTTTTTTAATTAAAAAGTTAACCCTTAGACAAGCTACAGAGTAGCAAAATATGTCGATTCGTTAGGGTGATCTTGGTTTACTCTTCACTATGGTTAGACATTACACGTCCATGATAGCCGATCTTCATGGGCTAGCATTGCGCATTTGCAAAGGGGTGGATCTATCGAGGAAGATTACTGCATGCTACAAAGATTTTTTTAATTAAAAAGTTAAGCCCTAGAAAAGCTACAGAGTAGCAAAATATGTCGATTCGTTAGGGTGATCTTGGTTTACTATTCACTATGGTTAGACATTTCACGTCCGTGTTAGCCTATCGCCATGGGCTAGCATTGCGCATTTGCAAAGGGGTGGATCTATCGAGGAAGATTACTGCATGCTACAAAGATTTTTTTAATTAAAAAGTTAACCCCTAGAAAAGCTACAGAGTAGCAAAATATGTCGATTCGTTAGGGTGATCTTGGTTTACTATTCACTATGGTTAGACATTACACGTCCGTGTTAGCCTATCGCCATGGGCTAGCATTGCGCATTTGCAAAGGGGTGGATCTATCGAGGAAGATTACTGCATGCTACTAAGATTTTTTTAATTAAAAAGTTAACCCTTAGACAAGCTACAGAGAAGCAAAATATGTCGATTCGTTAGGGTGATCTTGGTTTACTCTTCACTATGGTTAGACATTACACGTCCATGATAGCCGATCTTCATGGGCTAGCATTGCGCATTTGCAAAGGGGTGGATCTATCGAGGAAGATTACTGCATGCTACAAAGATTTTTTTAATTAAAAAGTTAAGCCCTAGAAAAGCTACAGAGTAGCAAAATATGTCGATTCGTTAGGGTGATCTTGGTTTACTATTCACTATGGTTAGACATTTCACGTCCGTGTTAGCCTATCGCCATGGGCTAGCATTGCGCATTTGCAAAGGGGTGGATCTATCGAGGAAGATTACTGCATGCTACAAAGATTTTTTTAATTAAAAAGTTAACCCCTAGAAAAGCTACAGAGTAGCAAAATATGTCGATTCGTTAGGGTGATCTTGGTTTACTATTCACTATGGTTAGACATTACACGTCCGTGTTAGCCTATCGCCATGGGCTAGCATTGCGCATTTGCAAAGGGGTGGATCTATCGAGGAAGATTACTGCATGCTACAAAGATTTTTTTAATTAAAAAGTTAACCCCTAGAAAAGCTACAGAGTAGCAGAATATGTCGATTTGTTACGCTGACCATGGTTTACTATCACTATGGTTAGACATTACACATCCATGTTAGCCGATCTTCATGGGCTAGCATTGCGCATTTGCAAAGGGGTAGATCTATCAAGGAATGTTACTGCATGCTACTAAGATTTTTTTAATTAAAAAGTTAACCCTTAGACAAGCTACAGAGTAGCAAAATATGTCGATTCGTTAGGGTGATCTTGGTTTACTATTCACTATGGCTAGACATTACACGTCCGTGTTAGCCTATCGCAATGGGCTAGCATTGCGCATTTGCAAAGGGGTGGATCTATCGAGGAAGATTACTGCATGCTACTAAGATTTTTTTAATTAAAAAGTTAACCCTTAGACAAGCTACAGAGTAGCAAAATATGTCGATTCGTTAGGGTGATCTTGGTTTACTATTCACTATGGTTAGACATTACACGTCCGTGTTAGCCTATCGCCATGGGCTAGCATTGCGCATTTGCAAAGGGGTGGATCTATCGAGGAAGATTACTGCATGCTACAAAGATTTTTTTAATTAAAAAGTTAAGCCCTAGAAAAGCTACAGAGTAGCAAAATATGTCGATTCGTTAGGGTGATCTTGGTTTACTATTCACTATGGTTAGACATTTCACGTCCGTGTTAGCCTATCGCCATGGGCTAGCATTGCGCATTTGCAAAGGGGTGGATCTATCGAGGAAGATTACTGCATGCTACAAAGATTTTTTTAATTAAAAAGTTAACCCCTAGAAAAGCTACAGAGTAGCAGAATATGTCGATTTGTTACGCTGATCATGGTTTACTATCACTATGGTTAGACATTACACGTCCATGTTAGCCGATCTTCATGGGCAAGCATTGCGCATTTGCAAAGGGGTGGATCTATCGAGGAAGATTACTGCATGCTACAAAGATTTTTTTAATTAAAAAGTTAACCCCTAGAAAAGCTACAGAGTAGCAGAATATGTCGATTTGTTACGCTGATCATGGTTTACTATCACTATGGTTAGACATTACACATCCATGTTAGCCGATCTTCATGGCTAGCATTGCGCATTTGCAAAGGGGTAGATCTATCAAGGAATGTTACTGCATGCTACTAAGATTTTTTTAATTAAAAAGTTAACCCTTAGACAAGCTACAGAGTAGCAAAATATGTCGATTCGTTAGGGTGATCTTGGTTTACTACTCACTATGGTTAGACATTACACGTCCGTGTTAGCCTATCGCCATGGGCTAGCATTGCGCATTTGCAAAGGGGTGGATCTATCGAGGAAGATTACTGCATGCTACTAAGATTTTTTTAATTAAAAAGTTAACCCTTAGACAAGCTACAGAGTAGCAAAATATGTCGATTCGTTAGGGTGATCTTGGTTTACTCTTCACTATGGTTAGACATTACACGTCCATGATAGCCGATCTTCATGGGCTAGCATTGCGCATTTGCAAAGGGGTGGATCTATCGAGGAAGATTACTGCATGCTACAAAGATTTTTTTAATTAAAAAGTTAAGCCCTAGAAAAGCTACAGAGTAGCAAAATATGTCGATTCGTTAGGGTGATCTTGGTTTACTATTCACTATGGTTAGACATTTCACGTCCGTGTTAGCCTATCGCCATGGGCTAGCATTGCGCATTTGCAAAGGGGTGGATCTATCGAGGAAGATTACTGCATGCTACAAAGATTTTTTTAATTAAAAAGTTAACCCCTAGAAAAGCTACAGAGTAGCAAAATATGTCGATTCGTTAGGGTGATCTTGGTTTACTATTCACTATGGTTAGACATTACACGTCCGTGTTAGCCTATCGCCATGGGCTAGCATTGCGCATTTGCAAAGGGGTGGATCTATCGAGGAAGATTACTGCATGCTACAAAGATTTTTTTAATTAAAAAGTTAACCCCTAGAAAAGCTACAGAGTAGCAGAATATGTCGATTTGTTACGCTGATCATGGTTTACTATCACTATGGTTAGACATTACACATCCATGTTAGCCGATCTTCATGGGCTAGCATTGCGCATTTGCAAAGGGGTAGATCTATCAAGGAATGTTACTGCATGCTACTAAGATTTTTTTAATTAAAAAGTTAACCCTTAGACAAGCTACAGAGTAGCAAAATATGTCGATTCGTTAGGGTGATCTTGGTTTACTATTCACTATGGCTAGACATTACACATCCGTGTTAGCCTATCGCCATGGGCTAGCATTGCGCATTTGCAAAGGGGTGGATCTATCGAGGAAGATTACTGCATGCTACTAAGATTTTTTAATTAAAAAGTTAACCCTTAGACAAGCTACAGAGTAGCAAAATATGTCGATTCGTTAGGGTGATCTTGGTTTACTACTCACTATGGTTAGACATTACACGTCCGTGTTAGCCTATCGCCATGGGCTGGCATTGCGCATTTGCAAAGGGGTGGATCTATCGAGGAAGATTACTGCATGCTACTAAGATTTTTTTAATTAAAAAGTTAACCCTTAGACAAGCTACAGAGTAGCAAAATATGTCGATTCGTTAGGGTGATCTTGGTTTACTCTTCACTATGGTTAGACATTACACGTCCATGATAGCCGATCTTCATGGGCTAGCATTGCGCATTTGCAAAGGGGTGGATCTATCGAGGAAGATTACTGCATGCTACAAAGATTTTTTTAATTAAAAAGTTAAGCCCTAGAAAAGCTACAGAGTAGCAAAATATGTCGATTCGTTAGGGTGATCTTGGTTTACTATTCACTATGGTTAGACATTACACGTCCGTGTTAGCCTATCGCCATGGGCTAGCATTGCGCATTTGCAAAGGGGTGGATCTATCGAGGAAGATTACTGCATGCTACTAAGATTTTTTTAGTTAAAAAGTTAACCCTTAGACAAGCTACAGAGTAGCAAAATATGTCGATTCGTTAGGGTGATCTTGATTTACTATCCACTATGGTTAGACATTACACGTCCATGTTAGCCGATCTTCATTGGCTAGCATTGCGCATTTGCAAAGGGGTAGATCTATCAAGGAATGTTACTGCATGCTACTAAGATTTTTTTAATTAAAAAGTTAACCCTTAGACAAGCTACAGAGTAGCAAAATATGTCGATTCGTTAGGGTGATCTTGGTTTACTATTCACTATGGTTAGAAATTACACGTCCATGTTAGCCGATCTTCATGGGCTAGCATTGCGCATTTGCAAAGGGGTAGATCTATCAAGGAATGTTACTGCATGCTACTAAGATTTTTTTAATTAAAAAGTTAACCCTTAGACAAGCTACAGAGTAGCAAAATATGTCGATTCGTTAGGGTGATCTTGGTTTACTATTCACTATGGTTAGACATTACACGTCAGTGTTAGCCTATCGCCATGGGCTAGCATTGCGCATTTGCAAAGGGGTGGATCTATCGAGGAAGATTACTGCATGCTACTAAGATTTTTTTAATTAAAAAGTTAACCCTTAGACAAGCTACAGAGTAGCAAAATATGTCGATTCGTTAGGGTGATCTTGGTTTACTATTCACTATGGTTAGACATTACACGTCCATGTTAGCCGATCTTCATTGGCTAGCATTGCGCATTTGCAAAGGGGTAGATCTATCAAGGAATGTTAATGCATGCTACTAAGATTTTTTTAATTAAAAAGTTAACCCTTAGACAAGCTACAGAGTAGCAAAATATGTCGATTCGTTAGGGTGATCTTGGTTTACTATTCACTATGGTTAGACATTACACGTACGTGTTAGCCTATCGCCATGGGCTAGCATTGCGCATTTGCAAAGAGGTGGATCTATCGAGGAAGATTACTGCATGCTACTAAGATTTTTTTAGTTAAAAAGTTAACCCTTAGACAAGCTACAGAATAGCAAAATATGTCGATTTGTTACGCTGATCATGGTTTACTATCACTATGGTTAGACATTACACGTCCATGTTAGCCGATCTTCATGGGCTAGCATTGCGCATTTGCAAAGGGGTAGATCTATCAAGGAATGTTAATGCATGCTACTAAGATTTTTTTAATTAAAAAGTTAACCCTTAGACAAGCTACAGAGTAGCAAAATATGTCGATTCGTTAGGGTGATCTTGGTTTACTATTCACTATGGTTAGACATTACACGTCCGTGTTAGCCTATCGCCATGGGCTAGCATTGCGCATTTGCAAAGGGGTGGATCTATCGAGGAAGATTACTGCGTGCTACTAAGATTTTTTTAGTTAAAAAGTTAACCCTTAGACAAGCTACAGAGTAGCAAAATATGTCGATTCGTTAGGGTGATCTTGATTTACTATTCACTATGGTTAGACATTACACGTCCATGTTAGCCGATCTTCATTGGCTAGCATTGCGCATTTGCAAAGGGGTAGATCTATCAAGGAATGTTACTGCATGCTACTAAGATTTTTTTAATTAAAAAGTTAACCCTTAGACAAGCTACAGAGTAGCAAAATATGTCGATTCGTTAGGGTGATCTTGGTTTACTATTCACTATGGTTAGAAATTACACGTCCATGTTAGCCGATCTTCATGGGCTAGCATTGCGCATTTGCAAAGGGGTAGATCTATCAAGGAATGTTACTGCATGCTACTAAGATTTTTTTAATTAAAAAGTTAACCCTTAGACAAGCTACAGAGTAGCAAAATATGTCGATTCGTTAGGGTGATCTTGGTTTACTATTCACTATGGTTAGACATTACACTTCCGTGTTAGCCTATCGCCATGGGCTAGCATTGCGCATTTGCAAAGGGGTGGATCTATCGAGGAAGATTACTGCATGCTACTAAGATTTTTTTAATTAAAAAGTTAACCCTTAGACAAGCTACAGAGTAGCAAAATATGTCGATTCGTTAGGGTGATCTTGGTTTACTATTCACTATGGTTAGACATTACACGTCCGTGTTAGCCTATCGCCATGGGCTAGCATTGCGCATTTGCAAAGGGGTGGATCTATCGAGGAAGATTACTGCATGCTACTAAGATTTTTTTAATTAAAAAGTTAACCCTTAGACAAGCTACAGAGTAGCAAAATATGTCGATTCGTTAGGGTGATCTTGGTTTACTATTCACTATGGTTAGACATTACACGTCCATGATAGCCGATCTTCATGGGCTAGCATTGCGCATTTGCAAGGGGTGGATCTATCGAGGAAGATTACTGCATGCTACAAAGATTTTTTTAATTAAAAAGTTAAGCCCAAGAAAAGCTACAGAGTAGCAAAATATGTCGATTCGTTAGGGTGATCTTGGTTTACTATTCACTATGGTTAGACATTTCACGTCCGTGTTAGCCTATCGCCATGGGCTAGCATTGCGCATTTGCAAAGGGGTGGATCTATCGAGGAAGATTACTGCATGCTACTAAGATTTTTTTAATTAAAAAGTTAACCCTTAGACAAGCTACAGAGTAGCAAAATATGTCGATTCGTTAGGGTGATCTTGGTTTACTATTCACTATGGTTAGACATTACACGTCCATGTTAGCCGATCTTCATTGGCTAGCATTGCGCATTTGCAAAGGGGTAGATCTATCAAGGAATGTTAATGCATGCTACTAAGATTTTTTTAATTAAAAAGTTAACCCTTAGACAAGCTACAGAGTAGCAAAATATGTCGATTCGTTAGGGTGATCTTGGTTTACTATTCACTATGGTTAGACATTACACGTACGTGTTAGCCTATCGCCATGGGCTAGCATTGCGCATTTGCAAAGAGGTGGATCTATCGAGGAAGATTACTGCATGCTACTAAGATTTTTTTAGTTAAAAAGTTAACCCTTAGACAAGCTACAGAATAGCAAAATATGTCGATTTGTTACGCTGATCATGGTTTACTATCACTATGGTTAGACATTACACGTCCATGTTAGCCGATCTTCATGGGCTAGCATTGCGCATTTGCAAAGGGGTAGATCTATCAAGGAATGTTACTGCATGCTACTAAGATTTTTTTAATTAAAAAGTTAACCCTTAGACAAGCTACAGAGTAGCAAAATATGTCGATTCGTTAGGGTGATCTTGGTTTACTATTCACTATGGTTAGACATTACACGTCCGTGTTAGCCTATCGCCATGGGCTAGCATTGCGCATTTGCAAAGGGGTGGATCTATCGAGGAAGGTTACTGCATGCTACTAAGATTTTTTTAGTTAAAAAGTTAACCCTTAGACAAGCTACAGAGTAGCAAAATATGTCGATTCGTTAGGGTGATCTTGATTTACTATTCACTATGGTTAGACATTACACGTCCATGTTAGCCGATCTTCATTGGCTAGCATTGCGCATTTGCAAAGGGGTAGATCTATCAAGGAATGTTACTGCATGCTACTAAGATTTTTTTAATTAAAAAGTTAACCCTTAGACAAGCTACAGAGTAGCAAAATATGTCGATTCGTTAGGGTGATCTTGGTTTACTATTCACTATGGTTAGAAATTACACGTCCATGTTAGCCGATCTTCATGGGCTAGCATTGCGCATTTGCAAAGGGGTAGATCTATCAAGGAATGTTACTGCATGCTACTAAGATTTTTTTTAATTAAAAAGTTAACCCTTAGACAAGCTACAGAGTAGCAAAATATGTCGATTCGTTAGGGTGATCTTGGTTTACTATTCACTATGGTTAGACATTACACTTCCGTGTTAGCCTATCGCCATGGGCTAGCATTGCGCATTTGCAAAGGGGTGGATTTATCGAGGAAGATTACTGCATGCTACTAAGATTTTTTTAATTAAAAAGTTAACCCTTAGACAAGCTACAGAGTAGCAAAATATGTCGATTCGTTAGGGTGATCTTGGTTTACTATTCACTATGGTTAGACATTACACGTCCATGTTAGCCGATCTTCATGGGCTAGCATTGCGCATTTGCAAAGGGGTGGATCTATCGAGGAAGATTACTGCATGCTACAAAGATTTTTTTAATTAAAAAGTTAACCCCTAGAAAAGCTACAGAGTAGCAGAATATGTCGATTTGTTACGCTGATCATGGTTTACTATCACTATGGTTAGACATTACACATCCATGTTAGCCGATCTTCATGGGCTAGCATTGCGCATTTGCAAAGGGGTAGATCTATCAAGGAATGTTACTGCATGCTACTAAGATTTTTTTAATTAAAAAGTTAACCCTTAGACAACCTACAGAGTAGCAAAATATGTCGATTCGTTAGGGTGATCTTGGTTTACTATTCACTATGGCTAGACATTACACGTCCGTGTTAGCCTATCGCCATGGGCTAGCATTGCGCATTTGCAAAGGGGTGGATCTATCGAGGAAGATTACTGCATGCTACTAAGATTTTTTTAATTAAAAAGTTAACCCTTAGACAAGCTACAGAGTAGCAAAATATGTCGATTCGTTAGGGTGATCTTGGTTTACTATTCACTATGGTTAGACATTACACGTCCATGTTAGCCGACCTTCATTGGCTAGCATTGCGCATTTGCAAAGGGGTAGGTCTATCAAGGAATTTTACTGCATGCTACTAAGATTTTTTTAATTAAAAAGTTAACCCTTAGACAAGCTACAGAGTAGCAAAATATGTCGATTCGTTAGGGTGATCTTGGTTTACTATTCACTATGGTTAGACATTACACGTCCATGTTAGCCGATCTTCATGGGCTAGCATTGCGCATTTGCAAAGGGGTGGATCTATCGAGGAAGATTACTGCATGCTACAAAGATTTTTTTAATTAAAAAGTTAACCCCTAGAAAAGCTACAGAGTAGCAGAATATGTCGATTTGTTACGCTGATCATGGTTTACTATCACTATGGTTAGACATTACACGTCCATGTTAGCCGATCTTCATGGGCTAGCATTGCGCATTTGCAAAGGGGTAGATCTATCAAGGAATGTTACTGCATGCTACTAAGATTTTTTTAATTAAAAAGTTAACCCTTAGACAAGCTACAGAGTAGCAAAATATGTCGATTCGTTAGGGTGATCTTGGTTTACTATTCACTATGGTTAGAAATTACACGTCCATGTTAGCCGATCTTCATGGGCTAGCATTGCGCATTTGCAAAGGGGTAGATCTATCAAGGAATGTTACTGCATGCTACTAAGATTTTTTTAATTAAAAAGTTAACCCTTAGACAAGCTACAGAGTAGCAAAATATGTCGATTCGTTAGGGTGATCTTGGTTTACTATTCACTATGGTTAGACATTACACGTCAGTGTTAGCCTATCGCCATGGGCTAGCATTGCGCATTTGCAAAGGGGTGGATCTATCGAGGAAGATTACTGCATGTTACTAAGATTTTTTTAGTTAAAAAGTTAACCCTTAGACAAGCTACAGAGTAGCAAAATATGTCGATTCGTTAGGGTGATCTTGGTTTACTATTCACTATGGTTAGAAATTACACGTCCATGTTAGCCGATCTTCATTGGCTAGCATTGCGCATTTGCAAAGGGGTAGATCTATCAAGGAATGTTACTGCATGCTACTAAGATTTTTTTAATTAAAAAGTTAACCCTTAGACAAGCTACAGAGTAGCAAAATATGTCGATTCGTTAGGGTGATCTTGGTTTACTATTCACTATGGTTAGACATTACACGTAAGTGTTAGCCTATCGCCATGGGCTAGCATTGCGCATTTGCAAAGGGGTGGATCTATCGAGGAAGATTACTGCATGCTACTAAGATTTTTTTAATTAAAAAGTTAACCCTTAGACAAGCTACAGAGCAGCAAAATATGTCGATTCGTTAGGGTGATCTTGGTTTACTATTCACTATGGTTAGACATTACACGTCCATGTTAGCCGATCTTCATTGGCTAGCATTGCGCATTTGCAAAGGGGTAGATCTAGCAAGGAATGTTAATGCATGCTACTAAGATTTTTTTAATTAAAAAGTTAACCCTTAGACAAGCTACAGAGTAGCAAAATATGTCGATTCGTTAGGGTGATCTTGGTTTACTATTCACTATGGTTAGACATTACACGTACGTGTTAGCCTATCGCCATGGGCTAGCATTGCGCATTTGCAAAGAGGTGGATCTATCGAGGAAGATTACTGCATGCTACTAAGATTTTTTTAGTTAAAAAGTTAACCCTTAGACAAGCTACAGAATAGCAAAATATGTCGATTTGTTACGCTGATCATGGTTTACTATCACTATGGTTAGACATTACACGTCCATGTTAGCCGATCCTCATGGGCTAGCATTGCGCATTTGCAAAGGGGTAGATCTATCAAGGAATGTTACTGCATGCTACTAAGATTTTTTTAATTAAAAAGTTAACCCTTAGACAAGCTACAGAGTAGCAAAATATGTCGATTCGTTAGGGTGATCTTGGTTTACTATTCACTATGGTTAGACATTACACGTCCGTGTTAGCCTATCGCCATGGGCTAGCATTGCGCATTTGCAAAGGGGTGGATCTATCGAGGAAGATTACTGCATGCTACTAAGATTTTTTTAGTTAAAAAGTTAACCCTTAGACAAGCTACAGAGTAGCAAAATATGTCGATTCGTTAGGGTGATCTTGATTTACTATTCACTATGGTTAGACATTACACGTCCATGTTAGCCGATCTTCATGGGCTAGCATTGCGCATTTGCAAAGGGGTAGATCTATCAAGGAATGTTACTGCATGCTACTAAGATTTTTTTAATTAAAAAGTTAACCCTTAGACAAGCTACAGAGTAGCAAAATATGTCGATTCGTTAGGGTGATCTTGGTTTACTATTCACTATGGTTAGACATTACACGTCCATGTTAGCCGATCTTCATGGGCTAGCATTGCGCATTTGCAAAGGGGTAGATCTATCAAGGAATGTTACTGCATGCTACTAAGATTTTTTTAATTAAAAAGTTAACCCTTAGACAAGCTACAGAGTAGCAAAATATGTCGATTCGTTAGGGTGATCTTGGTTTACTATTCACTATGGTTAGACATTACACGTCCATGTTAGCCGATCTTCATGGGCTAGCATTGCGCATTTGCAAAGGGGTAGATCTATCAAGGAATGTTACTGCATGCTACTAAGATTTTTTTAATTAAAAAGTTAACCCTTAGACAAGCTACAGAGTAGCAAAATATGTCGATTCGTTAGGGTGATCTTGGTTTACTATTCACTATGGTTAGACATTACACGTCCATGTTAGCCGATCTTCATGGGCTAGCATTGCGCATTTGCAAAGGGGTGGATCTATCGAGGAAGATTACTGCATGCTACTAAGATTTTTTTAATTAAAAAGTTAACCCTTAGACAAGCTACAGAGTAGCAAAATATGTCGATTCGTTAGGGTGATCTTGGTTTACTATTCACTATGGTTAGACATTACACGTCCATGTTAGCCGATCTTCATGGGCTAGCATTGCGCATTTGCAAAGGGGTAGATCTATCAAGCAATGTTACTGCATGCTACTAAGATTTTTTTAATTAAAAAGTTAACCCTTAGACAAGCTACAGAGTAGCAAAATATGTCGATTCGTTAGGGTGATCTTGGTTTACTATTCACTATGGTTAGACATTACACGTCCATGTTAGCCGATCTTCATGGGCTAGCATTGCGCATTTGCAAAGGGGTGGATCTATCGAGGAAGATTACTGCATGCTACTAAGATTTTTTTAATTAAAAAGTTAACCCTTAGACAAGCTACAGAGTAGCAAAATATGTCGATTCGTTAGGGTGATCTTGGTTTACTATTCACTATGGTTAGACATTACACGTCCGTGTTAGCCTATCGCCATGGGCTAGCATTGCGCATTTGCAAAGGGGTGGATCTATCGAGGAAGATTACTGCATGCTACTAAGATTTTTTTAATTAAAAAGTTAACCCTTAGACAAGCTACAGAGTAGCAAAATATGTCGATTCGTTAGGGTGATCTTGGTTTACTATTCACTATGGTTAGACATTACACGTCCGTGTTAGCCTATCGCCATGGGCTAGCATTGCGCATTTGCAAAGGGGTGGATCTATCGAGGAAGATTACTGCATGCTACTAAGATTTTTTTTAATTAAAAAGTTAACCCTTAGACAAGCTACAGAGTAGCAAAATATGTCGATTCGTTAGGGTGATCTTGGTTTACTATTCACTATGGTTAGACATTACACGTCCGGGTTAGCCTATCGCCATGGGCTAGCATTGCGCATTTGCAAAGGGGTGGATCTATCGAGGAAGATTACTGCATGCTACTAAGATTTTTTTAATTAAAAAGTTAACCCTTAGACAAGCTACAGAGTAGCAAAATATGTCGATTCGTTAGGGTGATCTTGGTTTACTATTCACTATGGTTAGACATTACACGTCCGTGTTAGCCTATCGCCATGGGCTAGCATTGCGCATTTGCAAAGGGGTGGATCTATCGAGGAAGATTACTGCATGCTACTAAGATTTTTTTAATTAAAAAGTTAACCCTTAGACAAGCTACAGAGTAGCAGAATGTGTCGATTCGTTAGGGTGATCTTGGTTTACTATTCACTATGGTTAGACATTACACGTCCATGTTAGCCGATCTTCATGGGCTAGCATTGCGCATTTGCAAAGGGGTAGATCTATCAAGGAAGGTTACTGCATGCTTCTAAGATTTTTTAATTAAAAAGTTAACCCTTAGACAAGCTACAGAGTAGCAAAATATGTCGATTCGTTAGGGTGATCTTGGTTTACTATTCACTATGGTTAGACATTACACGTCCATGTTAGCCGATCTTCATGGGCTAGCATTGCTCATTTGCAAAGGGGTAGATCTATCAAGCAATGTTACTGCATGCTACTAAGATTTTTTAATTAAAAAGTTAACCCTTAGACAAGCTACAGAGTAGCAAAATATGTCGATTCGTTAGGGTGATCTTGGTTTACTATTCACTATGGTTAGACATTACACGTCCATGTTAGCCGATCTTCATGGGCTAGCATTGCGCATTTGCAAAGGGGTGGATCTATCGAGGAAGATTACTGCATGCTACAAAGATTTTTTTAATTAAAAAGTTAACCCCTAGAAAAGCTACAGAGTAGCAGAATATGTCGATTTGTTACGCTGATCATGGTTTACTATCACTATGGTTAGACATTACACGTCCGTGTTAGCCTATCGCCATGGGCTAGCATTGCGCATTTGCAAAGGGGTGGATCTATCGAGGAAGATTACTGCATGCTACTAAGATTTTTTTTAATTAAAAAGTTAACCCTTAGACAAGCTACAGAGTAGCAAAATGTGTCGATTCGTTAGGGTGATCTTGGTTTACTATTCACTATGGTTAGACATTACACGTCCGGGTTAGCCTATCGCCATGGGCTAGCATTGCGCATTTGCAAAGGGGTGGATCTATCGAGGAAGATTACTGCATGCTACTAAGATTTTTTTAATTAAAAAGTTAACCCTTAGACAAGCTACAGAGTAGCAAAATATGTCGATTCGTTAGGGTGATCTTGGTTTACTATTCACTATGGTTAGACATTACACGTCCGTGTTAGCCTATCGCCATGGGCTAGCATTGCGCATTTGCAAAGGGGTGGATCTATCGAGGAAGATTACTGCATGCTACTAAGATTTTTTTAATTAAAAAGTTAACCCTTAGACAAGCTACAGAGTAGCAAAATATGTCGATTCGTTAGGGTGATCTTGGTTTACTATTCACTATGGTTAGACATTACACGTCCATGTTAGCCGATCTTCATGGGCTAGCATTGCGCATTTGCAAAGGGGTAGATCTATCAAGGAATGTTACTGCATGCTACTAAGATTTTTTTAATTAAAAAGTTAACCCTTAGACAAGCTACAGAGTAGCAAAATATGTCGATTCGTTAGGGTGATCTTGGTTTACTATTCACTATGGTTAGACATTACACGTCCATGTTAGCCGATCTTCATGGGCTAGCATTGCGCATTTGCAAAGGGGTAGATCTATCAAGGAATGTTACTGCATGCAACTAAGATTTTTTTAATTAAAAAGTTAACCCTTAGACAAGCTACAGAGTAGCAAAATATGTCGATTCGTTAGGGTGATCTTGGTTTACTATTCACTATGGTTAGACATTACACGTCCATGTTAGCCGATCTTCATGGGCTAGCATTGCGCATTTGCAAAGGGGTGGATCTATCGAGGAAGATTACTGCATGCTACTAAGATTTTTTTAATTAAAAAGTTAACCCTTAGACAAGCTACAGAGTAGCAAAATATGTCGATTCGTTAGGGTGATCTTGGTTTACTATTCACTATGGTTAGACATTACACGTCCATGTTAGCCGATCTTCATGGGCTAGCATTGCGCATTTGCAAAGGGGTAGATCTATCAAGCAATGTTACTGCATGCTACTAAGATTTTTTTAATTAAAAAGTTAACCCTTAGACAAGCTACAGAGTAGCAAAATATGTCGATTCGTTAGGGTGATCTTGGTTTACTATTCACTATGGTTAGACATTACACGTCCATGTTAGCCGATCTTCATGGGCTAGCATTGCGCATTTGCAAAGGGGTGGATCTATCGAGGAAGATTACTGCATGCTACTAAGATTTTTTTAATTAAAAAGTTAACCCTTAGACAAGCTACAGAGTAGCAAAATATGTCGATTCGTTAGGGTGATCTTGGTTTACTATTCACTATGGTTAGACATTACACGTCCATGTTAGCCGATCTTCATGGGCTAGCATTGCGCATTTGCAAAGGGGTAGATCTATCAAGCAATGTTACTGCATGCTACTAAGATTTTTTTAATTAAAAAGTTAACCCTTAGACAAGCTACAGAGTAGCAAAATATGTCGATTCGTTAGGGTGATCTTGGTTTACTATTCACTATGGTTAGACATTACACGTCCATGTTAGCCGATCTTCATGGGCTAGCATTGCGCATTTGCAAAGGGGTGGATCTATCGAGGAAGATTACTGCATGCTACAAAGATTTTTTTTAATTAAAAAGTTAACCCCTAGAAAAGCTACAGAGTAGCAGAATATGTCGATTTGTTACGCTGATCATGGTTTACTATCACTATGGTTAGACATTACACGTCCATGTTAGCCGATCTTCATGGGCTAGCATTGCGCATTTGCAAAGGGGTAGATCTATCAAGGAATGTTACTGCATGCTACTAAGATTTTTTTAATTAAAAAGTTAACCCTTAGACAAGCTACAGAGTAGCAAAATATGTCGATTCGTTAGGGTGATCTTGGTTTACTATTCACTATGGTTAGACATTACACGTCCGTGTTAGCCTATCGCCATGGGCTAGCATTGCGCATTTGCAAAGGGGTGGATCTATCGAGGAAGATTACTGCATGCTACTAAGATTTTTTTAATTAAAAAGTTAACCCTTAGACAAGCTACAGAGTAGCAAAATATGTCGATTCGTTAGGGTGATCTTGGTTTACTATTCACTATGGTTAGATATTACACGTCCATGTTAGCCGATCTTCATTGGCTAGCATTGCGCATTTGCAAAGGGGTAGATCTATCAAGGAATGTTACTGCATGCTACTAAGATTTTTTTAATTAAAAAGTTAACCCTTAGACAAGCTACAGAGTAGCAAAATATGTCGATTCGTTAGGGTGATCTTGGTTTACTATTCACTATGGTTAGACATTACACGTCCATGTTAGCCGATCTTCATGGGCTAGCATTGCGCATTTGCAAAGGGGTAGATCTATCAAGCAATGTTACTGCATGCTACTAAGATTTTTTTAATTAAAAAGTTAACCCTTAGAGAAGCTACAGAGTAGCAAAATATGTCGATTCGTTAGGGTGATCTTGGTTTACTATTCACTATGGTTAGACATTACACGTCCATGTTAGCCGATCTTCATGGGCTAGCATTGCGCATTTGCAAAGGGGTGGATCTATCGAGGAAGATTACTGCATACTACAAAGATTTTTTTAATTAAAAAGTTAACCCCTAGAAAAGCTACAGAGTAGCAGAATATGTCGATTTGTTACGCTGATCATGGTTTACTATCACTATGGTTAGACATTACACGTCCATGTTAGCCGATCTTCATGGGCTAGCATTGCGCATTTGCAAAGGGGTAGATCTATCAAGGAATGTTACTGCATGCTACTAAGATTTTTTAATTAAAAAAGTTAACCCTTAGACAAGCTACAGAGTAGCAAAATATGTCGATTCGTTAGGGTGATCTTGGTTTACTATTCACTATGGTTAGACATTACACGTCCATGTTAGCCGATCTTCATGGGCTAGCATTGCTCATTTGCAAAGGGGTGGATCTATCGAGGAAGATTACTGCATGCTACAAAGATTTTTTTAATTAAAAAGTTAACCCCTAGAAAAGCTACAGAGTAGCAGAATATGTCGATTTGTTACGCTGATCATGGTTTACTATCACTATGGTTAGACATTACACGTCCATGTTAGCCGATCTTCATGGGCTAGCATTGCGCATTTGCAAAGGGGTAGATCTATCAAGGAATGTTACTGCATGCTACTAAGATTTTTTAATTAAAAAGTTAACCCTTAGACAAGCTACAGAGTAGCAAAATATGTCGATTCGTTAGGGTGATCTTGGTTTACTATTCACTATGGTTAGACATTACACGTCCATGTTAGCCGATCTTCATGGACTAGCATTGCGCATTTGCAAAGGGGTAGATCTATCAAGGAATGTTACTGCATGCTACTAAGATTTTTTTAATTAAAAAGTTAACCCTTAGACAAGCTACAGAGTAGCAAAATATGTCGATTCGTTAGGGTGATCTTGGTTTACTATTCACTATGGTTAGACATTACACGTCCGTGTTAGCCTATCGCCATGGGCTAGCATTGCGCATTTGCAAAGGGGTGGATCTATCGAGGAAGATTACTGCATGCTACTAAGATTTTTTTAATTAAAAAGTTAACCCTTAGACAAGCTACAGAGTAGCAAAATATGTCGATTCGTTAGGGTGACCTTGGTTTACTATTCACTATGGTTAGACATTACACGTCCATGTTAGCCGATCTTCATGGGCTAGCATTGCGCATTTGCAAAGGGGTAGATCTATCAAGCAATGTTACTGCATGCTACTAAGATTTTTTTAATTAAAAAGTTAACCCTTAGACAAGCTACAGAGTAGCAAAATATGTCGATTCGTTAGGGTGATCTTGGTTTACTATTCACTATGGTTAGACATTACACGTCCATGTTAGCCGATCTTCATGGGCTAGCATTGCGCATTTGCAAAGGGGTAGATCTATCAAGGAATGTTACTGCATGCTACTAAGATTTTTTTTAATTAAAAAGTTAACCCTTAGACAAGCTACAGAGTAGCAAAATATGTCGATTCGTTAGGGTAATCTTGGTTTACTATTCACTATGGTTAGACATTACACGTCCATGTTAGCCGATCTTCATGGGCTAGCATTGCGCATTTGCAAAGGGGTAGATCTATCAAGGAATGTTACTGCATGCTACTAAGATTTTTTTAATTAAAAAGTTAACCCTTAGACAAGCTACAGAGTAGCAAAATATGTCGATTCGTTAGGGTGATCTTGGTTTACTATTCACTATGGTTAGACATTACACGTCCATGTTAGCCGATCTTCATGGGCTAGCATTGCGCATTTGCAAAGGGGTGGATCTATCGAGGAAGATTACTGCATGCTACAAAGATTTTTTTAATTAAAAAGTTAACCCCTAGAAAAGCTACAGAGTAGCAGAATATGTCGATTTGTTACGCTGATCATGGTTTACTATCACTATGGTTAGACATTACACGTCCATGTTAGCCGATCTTCATGGGCTAGCATTGCGCATTTGCAAAGGGGTAGATCTATCAAGGAATGTTACTGCATGCTACTAAGATTTTTTTAATTAAAAAGTTAACCCTTAGACAAGCTACAGAGTAGCAAAATATGTCGATTCGTTAGGGTGATCTTGGTTTACTATTCACTATGGTTAGACATTACACGTCCGTGTTAGCCTATCGCCATGGGCTAGCATTGCGCATTTGCAAAGGGGTGGATCTATCGAGGAAGATTACTGCATGCTACTAAGATTTTTTTAATTAAAAAGTTAACCCTTAGACAAGCTACAGAGTAGCAAAATATGTCGATTCGTTAGGGTGATCTTGGTTTACTATTCACTATGGTTAGATATTACACGTCCATGTTAGCCGATCTTCATTGGCTAGCATTGCGCATTTGCAAAGGGGTAGATCTATCAAGGAATGTTACTGCATGCTACTAAGATTTTTTTAATTAAAAAGTTAACCCTTAGACAAGCTACAGAGTAGCAAAATATGTCGATTCGTTAGGGTGATCTTGGTTTACTATTCACTATGGTTAGACATTACACGTCCATGTTAGCCGAT
>NW_028294268.1:0-44533 GCF_964341445.2 Mesoplodon mirus | reverse complement strand
CCTTAACATAGTAGGTTTAGGTATTCAGAATTTAAGAGGTATGTTTTACATGTGGTGCCTTGGATGTTTTTTGGTAGAATATCCAAATACGGCAGAGCACAGCAGGATCAAACTGCTGCTTCACGCAGAAAAAATCATGTATTGTTAGAAGTTTTCTCACGACCAGAGTTAGATTCAGTCTTCCCCATGCTTGAGTCAGACCCTTTGTGTATTTTATTTACCGGTTTGTTTCTTTTTCCATCTTATATTTTTTTCTAATCAGAGTAATGCATGACCTTAGTTTAAAAAGTCCAGTGGTACTTAAAGCACTTGTCACTGCATAGACAGCTCAGAACAATTGTATAAAGAGGTGCTTGGTTTCATCTTTGTTTTAAATATAAAGAATCGGGGTTGTGAAAAAAGGAGGAACCAACTCAGACTCACCCAGAAAACCAAGGGTCTGGAGTCAGAGTATTGCATTCAAGCGAAAGACAGAAACGGGGAAAGAGAGAGTTTTCATTCAGAGACCTGGCATGGCCTTTTGGTTAGTTTCCACATATAACACTCCTTCTCAGCTGGTTCCCACCTCAGTGAGAAAGCAGGTGCCATCAAATACTGCCAGGACTAAATTGGTAACTGTTTCTGGGGCACTTGGCAATAATAATTAAACAGTGAAAGCTTTTTAGTTCAGGATCCAGTGGTTAGAATTCTAGGGAGTTTACTTATGAGTTGTCTGAGAGCCCCAGGTAAACACACAAAGCTTTCTCTTTCATAGCTGCACGTCCAGTGAGGCTGAGGAAAGTCAGTGTGTGGCATTGGCAGGATGGAAGGAGGGGGTGCTGGGAAGTCTGCACACCTCACAGGAGCCGGAGCAACTTCCCATCCTCCTCGTCTCCTCGGGGCTGCCCCTCTTCCACTGGCCACTGGGTATAAGATTGAGGTGGTGTTGTTTGCCGTAGGAGGCGGTGACCTTCAAGGACGTGGCCGTGGCCTTCACAGAGGAGGAGCTGGGGCTGCTGGACTCGGCCCAGAGGAAGCTGTACCAGGATGTGATGGTGGAACACTTCGGGAACCTGGTCTCAGTGGGTGAGGACAGCCTTTCTCTGCGAGTGTCTTTGTGACCTTGGTGTTTCAAGGCTTTGGGCCTCTTGAGGTGGTTCCCTGAGTTTGGGGACCAGACTTTTGCAATTCCTGTGGGACACGAGAGGATGTCTCTGGTCTTTCCAAACAGTGTGTTTCAGGTCCTTTTCAATTATTTTGTAAAAGAACTGTAAATCGGCAGTATCTTGCTGTACCTTGTGTATTCTTCTTCAGATTTCCCTCCCTGCCATTAGTGGATCATAAAGCCAATTTATTGAGCCCTACGTGTGACTTTTTAATGAAATAAAATAGTATAGAAAATATCAGAGTTTCTTAGGAAGAGTACAACACATTGCAGCAGAAACTCTGGGCGATGGCATGAGTGGTGTGAGAGCCAGTGGGAACAGATTTCATGAAAAGAGACATTGGTTAGATATAGGTCATTCAAGCTTCGTTTTAGTAATGTATACTTTTCTACCTGTGTATCTAGGTTGTGAAATAAATGCTGTTTCTTCAGTGGGTCGTGATACAAAGTTTGAAAAACACAGCTTTCAATACCTTGACTATGCAGTTGGAACTCAAATTTCTAGTAAACTTTCGCTCTAGCCCGTTCATGTTAACTTGTGACTTTGCATGTTCTCATTCTTCAAACGAGATACAAAACATACAGAAAGAGAAGAGAGGCTTTGGTTGATGAATTCAGCAACCCAGATAGAAATTTAGGTGAGAACCAAGCAGCCGTGAGTTCCTGTGGTTAGCTCTCTATCTGTTTTGCTTCTCACCAGCCCTGTGCTGTCCATCACCTGGTCCCAGTTGGAAATCTCTTTCCAGGATTATTGCATAGTCTTTGTACTGGTCACCTGTTGCCACCCTTCTCCTCCCACAGTTTGTTCTTTAGGTGGCAAAGTGATCTTTTGTAACTTTAAGTCAGGTTATGTTCTTGTTTCAGAATTCTCTTGTGGCTTCTTTTACTTAGAATAAAAACCACTTAAAGTGGCTTCTAGAGCCTTCTGTGGGCTGCTGTTCGTTCTCCACCACCTCCCTGAATACACCACCTCTCCTCCCTCTTACCCTATCTTTTCCAGACCTGCAAAGGATGCTTCTGCCACAGAGCCTTTTCCTGGTCCTTCTCTCTGCCTGGAATACTCTTTCACCTGTAATCTTTTAGGCCTCTACTTCTTTCAGTCAGTCGCCTTAAAGATGAGGAGGTGGCTGTCCTCTGACCACCCTATGGAAAATACAGTCCTCTCTTTCTTACTCTCTCTGCCCTGCCTTGTTTTGTCTCTAAGTGTTTCACTCATGTACATTTTGTTCACCTGTTTCTCACCTCTCTTTCTTCCACTGGAGGGTAATCCAGGAGTGCAGGAGGAATTCGGTCTGTTATATGTTTATTGCTCACTAGCCTCAGTGCTTAGCATAGTCTTGGTACATGACAGGAACTCTTAAATATTTCTTGAATAAACGAATGAGTTAATGGATAGAGAAATTAGCCTTCCATGAAAATAGCTAGTAGGCGGTGAACAAATCCGAGTGAATAAGGGATATTGCTAAATGTTTTTTTGTCTTCAAATGAATTCCTAGCCTAATTCTAACTTCTCAGGTGCCCATGATGTGTGTATGTGTGTGTTTGCCTTTCTGTACAAGTTGGCCCTCATCAACTTGCACAAAAAATATGTACAGAACCTGTAATTATAACCAAACTGAGTAAAATGCTTTCCCTGTGACTTTCCTTGAGCTCTCAGTAGCAGAGCAAATTCATTTGGGGAGGAAATACTGTTTTGAATGAGGATTCTTATGTCTACTTCTTAGGTAACCCTCCCATAGAAGGAAAGAAATTTCTACTTCCTTATCCCTTATACCAGGGGAGAACAGGTCTCAGAAAACAGCCAGCTGGTGAGTTAGCCTTTCCCTTAAAAGATTTGCCCCGCTGTGTCCCATTTGCCTCCTCCAAAGCCCACCTCACTAATAAGAAATCGATCTTTGTTAGCTGTACAAACATTTTGTGTGTGTGTGTGTGTGTGCATTTGTATGTATCTTGTAGAAGGCATTTTAGATAATGTCACCTTGAGTGCTTTGATCATTCTTTAATAGTTTCTAGTCTGTTTCTTCTCAATACTTATCACAGGCTATGGAATTTATTCCCAGCTCACTCATAAAGCCCATTCTTCACTTTGGAACTCATTCTTGTTAAAGACCAATGTATCTGTGTCCAAAAATTTTCCATGCTGTTTTTAAAGAGACAGCATTCTTCCCTAGCCTCTACATTTTGACTCCTGCTTGGCAGGGGGAGTGGAGGAACATATTAGGCAGCACAAATGCCTGAGAAGGATCCAGTGCATAGGTCTTCATGCTTTTTTTTAACCCCACTGATTCTTAGACCCTTTTTTAAAATTAATTAATTGTTGGTTGCATTGGGTCTTGGTTGCTGCATATGGGCTTTTCTCTCGTTGTGGTGAGTGGGAGCAGCTCTTCGTTGTGGTGCGCAGGCTTCTCATTGCAGTGGCTTCTCTTGTTTCAGAGCACGGTCTCTAGGAACGCGGGCTTCAGTAGTTGTGGCACGTGGGCTCAGTAGTTGTGGCTCACGGGCTTAGTTGCTCTGCGGCATGTGGGATCTTCCCGGACCAGGGCTCGAACCTGTGTCCCCTGCACTGGCAGGCAGATTATTAACCACTGTGCCACCGGGGCAGTCCCGGTTTTTAGCCCCTTTCATATCCTCCTCAGCACTAACCCCCTTGGTGTGCTGCCGCCTCGGGTGCAGCCTTTCAACTTAAGCCAAACTGTACTTTCCAGTCCTTTTCCTGTATCTGATACCTGACTTGTAAAAGCTGTTTCGCTTCTCTGACTTGGTTCAAACTTAACCTGGGATTCAGAATTGTAGAGAATCCTAGAAATCAAACTGAGTTCACCTGTGCATGCATTTCTTGAGCCCTGACTAACTGCTAGGCACTGTTAAAGCTGTGAGCACAGCAAAATGCTTGTCTTTATTGATACTGTGTTATGGTAGGAATGACATGTAATTTTTGAAAGATGATTGAAATAGTATGTCAGAGTAGTCATTTGGTTTTAAATGGGTTTCATTAATGCTAAGTATTTGGGAGTTTAACAGACCATCTCTTGGTTTCTGTTAGTATATAAACCAGAGAACTTCATTTGTCGTGCGAAAGATAAGCTGAACCATCCTGAGGTTCATTAAAGTCTCATACTGTGTCTTAAGTGTAAAATCTTGAATCTTTGAACAAAGCTTTCACGTGTCCACATCTCTGAATTCTCTGTCCCTCTAGAAGAAAACAATCAAAGTGAGTTGAGGGCCGTTCAAGACAGAGGATCACGTGAAGAGCTTTCCTGCTGGCAAATCTGGCAACAAATTTCAAATGACTTAACCAGATGCCAAGACTCCATGATAAATAGTTGTCAGTTCCACAAACAAGGTGATTCCCCCTGCCAGATTGGGGCAGGACTCTATTCAAATTTCTGAAGATGAGAACCGTATATTAAATGATAAAGCAGGTGATCCCAGTAGTCCTGGAAATCCAAGGTTTGCAACTTTGAGAGCCCAGGATTCTTGGAGGAAAACTTCATTGGCTGAGTCACAGAATTATCAGAATAGACACCAGCAAATTTCCATGAAAAATAAACTGTGTCAGTGTAAAGAGGATGTTGACACCATCAGTTGGATTTCACATCACCTTGATGCTCATGGAGTACACAAGGGTCAAAAACCTTACGGCTACAGTGATTATAGAAAAGATAGCACGAGGGTTTCAACACTGGATCAGAATACTATGATTCACACGGGACAAAAACCTTACCAGTGTAATGAATGTAAAGAAACCTTCACCGATCTCTCCACCTTTGATCTTCACCAGCAATTACACTCAAAAGAGAAGTCTCATACGTGCAGTGAGTGTGGAAAAGGCTTCCGTTACAGCTCGGTTCTTCATATTCATCAGAGAGTTCACGTGGGAGGAGAACACAGTGAGTGTGATGAGTGTGGCAAGGAGTTCAGTCAGAGCTCCCAGCTGCAGACTCCTCAGAAAGTCCACACTGTAGAGAAACCATTCAAATGTGGGGAATGTGGGAAAGGCTTCAGTCGTAGGTCAGCACTTAACTATTCATTGTAAAGTCCACACGGGAGAGAAACCTTATAATTGTGAGGAGTGTGGGAGGGCCTTCAGTCAGGCCTCTCACCTTCAGGACCATCAGAGAGTCCACACTGGGGAGAAGGCATTCAAATGTGACACATGTGATAAGAGCTTCAGTCGGAATTCACACCTTCAGTCCCATCAGAGAGTCCATACGGGAGAGAAACCGTACAAATGTGAGGAGTGTGGGAAGGGCTTCATTTGTAGCTCAAATCTATACATTCATCAGAGGGTCCACACAGGAGAAAAACCCTACAAATGTGAGGAATGTGGGAAAGGCTTTAGTCGGCCTTCAAGTCTTCAGGCCCATCAGGGAGTCCACACTGGAGAGAAATCATACATACGTAATGTGTGTGGTAAAGGCTTTACTCTGAGTTCAAACCTTCAGGCACATCAAAGAGTCCATACAGGAGAGAAACCATACAACTGTAAGGAGTGTGGGAAGAGCTTCAGGAGGAACTCCCATTATCAAGTTCATCTGGTTGTCCACACAGGGGAGAAGCCCTATAAATGTGAGGTATGTGGGAAGGGCTTCCGTCAGAGTTCATATCTTCAAATCCATCAGAAGGCCCACAGTGTAGAGAAACCTTACAAGTGTGAGGAGTGTGGGCAGGGCTTCAATCAGAGTTCACGACTTCAGATCCACCAGCTGATCCATACCGGTGAGAAACCATACAAATATGAAGAGTGTGGGAAGGGATTCAGTCGTAGAGCAGATCTTAAAATTCATTGCAGAATCCACACCGGAGAGAAACCGTATAATTGTGAGGAGTGTGGGAAAGTCTTCAGGCAGGCCTCAAATCTTCTGGCCCATGAGAGAGTCCACAGCAGAGAAAAACCATTCAAATGTGAAGAGTGTGGGAAGAGCTTTGGTCGGAGTTCACACCTTCAAGCCCATCAAAAAGTCCACACTGGAGAAAAGCCATACAAATGTGAGGAGTGTGGGAAGGGCTTCAAGTGGAGCCTGAACCTCGACATGCATCAGAGGGTCCACACAGGAGAGAAACCATATAAGTGTGGGGAGTGTGGGAAGCACTTCATTCAGGCCTCAAGTCTTCAGCTTCATCAAAGCGTCCACACTGGAGAGAAGCCGTACAGATGTGACAGATGCAGTAAGGTCTTCAGTCGGCCTTCACAGCTACAGTCTCATCAAAGAGTGCACACAGGGGAGAAGCCTTACAAGTGTGAGACCTGTGGTAAGAGCTTCAGTTGGCGCTCCAATCTTATAAGTCATCACAAAATGCATACTGGGGACACATTTTATGAAAGCAGCGAGAGTGGTAAGAACATCAAGGAACTGTCAGAGGATAGAAGTTCTACAAAATGTTGTTTTCAAAAAACTCACGTGCAACGTGAATTCTTGCAAGCGTCAGGTCTCATAGGAGAGAAAGTATTTTAACTTAGTTGGTGTTGAAGCAGTAGCTAAACAGATCCTAGTGTTCAGCAGAGCACACAGCAGAGATCCCTTCTGAGTGGTGCAGTAAGGGCTGCATTCAGAACTTTGACATTTATCAGATGTCACTTAGGAGATAGCACTTAGAAAGGAAAAGAGTTTGGTCTGGGCTTTAACAAAAGTGTAAGGATGAGCTAGTCAAAATTGATGTCCGTGAGAATGTGCGCTCCATGAGGGCAGGGACTTGGCTGCTGAATGTACACAACCTTATCATTGACTAGTGCTTTTAGGTGTGCTCAGTACTTGTGTTTTAAATAAACCAAAAGGGGGAAATGTATAATATATGAAAGTTGTATCCAGATGGGGAAACCTGCAAAATAAAATTAATTCAGGACATGAACTTTTGTTGAAATACTGAAAACCACTGCAGAAAACCAATCTGCAATATATATTTTTTTAATTTATTTTTGGCTGCCTTGGGTCTTTATTGCTGCACGCAGGCTTTCTCTAGTTGCAGTGAGTGGGGGCTACTTTTCATTGCAGTGTGTGGGCTTCTCATTGCAGTGGCTTCTCTTTGTGGAGCACGGGCTCTAGGTGTGCAGGCTTCAGTAGTTGTGGCACGCGGCTGAGCTGCTGTGCAGCATGTGGGATCTTCCTGGACCAGGGCTCAAACCCGTGTCCCCTGCATTGGCAGGCAGATTCTTAACCACTACGCCACCAGGGAAGGGAAGCCCCCCAATCTTCAATATTAATATGCTATTAGCCTATCGCAACTGGCTCCTTGCCTCCCGCAGCCTCTGTTCTCAAGTTGGGTGGTTATTTGAGACCCCGTCTAGTTTTCCAAGGACTGTGTTCAGTAGAAATTGAACTACCTTGTGATTTTTTTTTTCTGATGGTACAGAGTGAAAAAACATGATTAACTTTGCAACAACAGTAACTGCATAGTATACAATTGATTTTTTGTCTGTCAATATTAAGGCAGGGTTTACTGTAACACTTTGAAAGTGTCACAAAAATTGTTTGTCCCTAGAAAAAAAAATTTTTAGTTGACCTTGAACTTACTGATTTCTAATTCTCTGCATTTTCATCCAGACTTTGGAATGTTTGCCTTCTAATTATTGTAGCATTTCTTCTAAAGTTCTCAGGTAGGGGCTATGCCATATTCTTCCCCCACATCCATGAGGCAAATACCCAGAAAACTTGTAGGAATCTGATAAAATTATCCAGTGTATTATTGAGACAAGACTGACATTTATGTGCTTTTCCCTATTGGTTGCAGTAAAGCATGGTTTCAGGAAAGGAGTATATATATCAGAATATATTAGATCTCTTTGATTTAGAAATCATATAATTGGAAGTTATTGATTGTGAGATTAAAATACCAAAAAGATGAACACCACATCAATGATGTCACTAAATTTTTTCATGGAAATTAGTGTACAGCTGTAAGAATTTGAGTTTTGATAGATTCCTATATTAATCTGAAGCCGGTGAAATGATGACAGGGACTTCCCTGGTGGTACAGTGGCTAAGAATTCGCCTGCCAATGCAGGGGACACGGGTTCGAGCCCTGGTCCAGGAAGATCCCACATGCTGTGGAGCAACTAAGCCCGTGTGCCACAACTACTGAGGCTGTGTGCCACAACAACTGAAGCCTACGTGCTTAGAGCCTGTGCTCCGCAACAAGAGAAGCCACTGCAATGAGAAGCCCGCGCACCGCAACGAAGAGTAGCCCACACTCACTGCAACTAGAGAAAGCCCGCACGCAGCAACGAAGACCCAATGCAGCCCAAAATAAATAAATTAAATAAAAAATTTATTTTAAAAATTTATGACATATCATAATCGCAGGAGATACACAATATGGGCTTTGAGAGGTCACAGATTGTAGCCTTCATAGTATAATCAACCATAAATCTTTGTTAGTGTTTGTGTATGTGTGCATGTGCACACATGTATGTGTACATGCATAAGATCATGTGTAAAGGGATACTCTTCCAGAGTGGTTTTCCTAGGCAAGGAGCATTTTGTGATATTTTTCCATTTTATAACTTCATGTTATATTTTTTTCATTGAATAGTGGGTATTGCCAAAGCAGGAAATTATTTTAATAGAATTTGAAAAAGTATTAAATAATTATCCCTTGCAGTTAAGACCTCATATGATTGTTCTATATTGTCATAAGGCATATAAGATCAAAATTATGGTATGAACTCTGGAAGCCAATTTCAAAAACAAAACAGTTCTCAGATTATTTTGCATACACAGAAAAATTCATGAGTTTCAACAGTTGAAGCTTTATTATTTATGCTGTGCTTTAACTACAGATCCATAATAGGGAGAGGGAAAATCCTGGAGCTAGAAACAAAAGTGGATATACCTACATTGTGGAGGTTTAAAAAAAAAAAAGTTTCTCTTGTTGAAAAGATGCACATGAGGAGAGAACTGAGCATAATAGCAGAGGACCCTCTGGATGTGGAACCAGTAAGGACAAAGCAGGTTTGGATGGCATTCCATACGCAGACCAATGGTGGTATTTTTAATATAGTTGGTTAAAGGGCTTTATTTAGCAAGTTACAGTTGACCCTTGAACAATATGGGTTTGAACTGGGCAGGTCCACTTATATGCAGGGTTTTTTTTTTAATAGTAATTACTACAGTACTACATGATCTGTGGTTGGTTGAACCCATGGTTGCAGAATTGCAGATACAGAGGAACCACGGATATGGAAGTCTGACCATAAGTTATTTATACAGATCTGTCTACCCATCCATCCATCCGTCCACCCATCTGTAGAGAGAGAGAGGGAGTGAGTGCACGTGCTAGGTATTTACAGAAGTAGATATGGAAGTGCGAGGATATACAAACACACACATGTGTATGTCATGTATGTAAGCATGTATATCCACGTTTCTATTTCAGGGCTGGAGCAAGGAAAGTGTAGAATGATCCTGGAGAAAATTTACTGTGCCAGAAAGTAGGAAAGAGTGGTGGGACGTGTAAAAAGATCCAGCTTGAAGAGACTCACACTGGGTAAATCTGAGCAATTTGACCCTAAAATAAATAATTATCATACAGAATATGAATAAAAAAAGAGGAAGGGAGGGAAGGAAGGGCTCTCATAATAGAATGCCAAACCATAAACATATAGAAGGAATGACGTAATGTAAAAATCATTATTTACAACCATCATAGTAATGATAGGTTCTGGCAAGAGTAATCAATGAATTATAAAACTACTGGTTGAAAGTTTACAAGGAGCAGGATGCTACAAAACCCCAAATATCTCTCCACGAAGTATTGATCACAACAAGAAATACAGTAGGTATAAATTTGGTGAACACTACCTTAGCCAAGAGGTGAACATTATCAATAACAGAACAAACGAACGTTTTAGATCTCTGGGGTATGATATACTGAGAAGGACGCAACGTTGCTTCAGGATTATTTCTGACAGAAATAAACAACCAGATCTTATCACAAGGAAGCATCCACGTTGAGAGTCTCCTGTTTCACAGTTATGACCACAGGGAGCATAACTGGCCAAAGGTCCCAGCTGCTGCTCTTAAATCCATCACCACGTTTGCCTGGAGGCCGGCCTTGCCCCTGATTGCTCCTGGTCAGCACAGCAGGGATCCTAAGGCAGGCCATTTCTTGGAGACCAGGATTCCTCTGTCCAGTGACCTTTTTTCAAGGACTCTGACAGCCTTGAAGGATTTTACGTAGATGACAAGGCAGTCTCGGATGATTTACCAAATCTTTCTTCCAAATCTTCACTCAGGGTCAGACTTGCACTATGCGCTGATAGTTCTGCCAGCCTTCCAGAGCTCCCTGCCATTTTCTCTCCGATGTTTCCCCCAATGAAATATTTGTTCATTAAAGTGTTTCTCAGCACTTTGCCGTCTAGTTCTTGGAGGACCAGGACAAACCCCAAACCCTAGAAGCATCCCTTTTTGGCTCTTTCTAGTAACCTTCCTTTCCATATGGTAGCCACTAATTTGTAATGGTGTAGATTCACTTAGCCTATTTTGTACTTGATATAAATGGAGTCATGTAATAGGTGCTATTTTGTGTTGGCTTCATTTGCTCCACAGTATATCCATGACATTTATCCATATTGATGGGAGTGGATACCGTTGATTCATTTTCATTGGTGGATATTATTGCAGTGTGTAAACATATCAAAATCTATTTATTAATCCCATTATTGGTGGGTATTGGGTACTTCCCCATTCTTGGCTATCACAGTTAGTGGTGATGTGAGCAATCTAGAATGTGCCTTGTGCACTTGTTTGAGGGATATTTCTATGGGTGGAACCAAAGGGTTATAGGGTATATGTTCAACTTTGGTAGATACAGTTGACCCTTGAAGAATGCATGGGCATGAGGGATGCATCTGAGTCTTTTATTCCATAGATGTTTTTAAAATCTCTCTCACTTTTGGCCCAAGAGTGCTGCGTTTGGGTTTACGGTGTTTCTTAACTTTGAAATAGTCCAATTTTTCAATTTTTTCTTTCACAGTTGGTGATTTTTTTGGTCTTAAGAAATTCTTCCTACTCCAAGGCAAAAAGGCTGTTATCTTACGTTTCTTTCCTAAAGCATCATTGTTTACTTTTCAAATTTAAGTCTGCAGATCTTCTGGAATTTATATTTTTATATCCTATGCAGTAATGATTAATATTTTTCCCATATGGATATCCAGCTGACTGAGAACCAATAGTTGACCCTTGGACAACATGGGTTTAAACTACACAAGTGCACTTATACGAGGATTTTTTTGAATAGTAAATACTGCACTACTACACGATCCAAGGTTGGTTCAATCCTCAGATGCAGAATTGCCGAATATGGAGAAACCGTGTACGTACAGAGGACTGGCTATAAGTTATACTTGGATTTTCAACTTAGCAGAGGGTTGGCACCCCTAACCCCCTTGAACCCTAGTTCAAGGATCAACTGTATTAACAAGAGTTCTTTCCCCTCTCTGCTGCAGTGTTTTCTTTTCTTTCTTTTTTCTTTTGGCCGTGCTGCGTGGCTTGCAGGATCTCAGTTCCCTGACCAGGGATTGAACCAGGGTCACCACAGTGAAAGCGCCAAATCCTTACCACTAGACCACCAGGGAGCTCCCTGCAGTGTTTTCTTTTTACACATTGTTATAATGTCTGTTTCAACATGGATTTTGATGTCTATTATCTTGTCTATCCTTGAGCAAACACCAGACTATCTTATATTGTAGATTTATAGTAAGGTTTAATGTGACTAATATCTTTCTTTTCATTCTTCTTTCAGATTGCCCCAGCTCTTCTTTTATTTTTTATTTTTATGTTTTTTTAGATGTTGGGGGTAGGAGTTTATTTACTTATTTTTGCTGTGTTGGGTCTTCGTTTCTGTGCGAGGGCTTTCTTTAGTTGTGGCAAGCGGGGGCCACTCCTCATCGTGGTGCGTGGGCCTCACTATCACGGCCTCTTGTTGGGGAGCACAGGCTCCAGACGCGCAGGCTCAGTACGTGGCTCACGGGCCTAGTTGCTCCGTGGCATGTGGGATCTTCCCAGACCAGGGCTCAAACCCGTGTCCCCTGCATTAGCAGGCAGATTCTCAACCACTGCGCCACCAGGGAAGCCCCCAGCTCTTCTTGTAGCTCTTTGCTTTCCCACATAATATTTGTAAACATCTCATCAATTTCCAAGGGAAAAAATGCTGATGTTTTTATTGGGGTTTGATTGAGCCTATAGATCATTTTGAGGATTACTGATATCTTTGTAATATTGAATCTTCAAGCCATGAATATCACTATTTTTAAGAATTTCTCTTGGAGAAAAATAAAAGTGGATCCCATGTAATAAAATGTACATAAATAGACTCCAAAATATTTAAAGGACCTACATGTGAAAGATAAGTCTAGAAAGTTAATTTTTAAAAGGTAGAAATATATTTTTTCACCTGAGGAGTTTCAGAAGCACAGATGTTAAGAAATTATTGGTTTATTATCTTATAATTAAAGATTTCTATTCCATGAAGAACACAAGAGAAAAATTTTAGAAACACGTGCCCAATTAGGAAAGGATACTTGTAATTGGTAAAACTGAAAAGGTATTAATAATCAGAATATGTAATAGAAATGAGGAAGAAAAAGATAGCATCCACATTAGAAAATGGGGCAAAAGTTTTAAGTAGACACTTATAGATGAAGCTACCAAGCATTTGAAAAAAAGATCAAACTTATTAGAAATCAGAGAAATTTAACTAAAACAAGATACTACTATACATTTAATACACTAGCAAAACGGTGATGAGTCGTCCAAATGAAGGTAAGTGGTTGCACAAAAACCTGACGTGCAACTCTTTGGTAATCTGGACTGGTGTAGCCGTTCAGGAAGTCAATCTGGCTATATTATTAAAGTATACATATTTGCTATGAAATAATTTCACTCGGGTATGTGTTCCAAAGCAATTCTCAGATACGTCTATAAACAAATGTAAGAAGATGTTTATTTTATTATCATTGGCATGGCAGTTGGAAGAGTACAGGTAAAATGTGGGTGCAGAAAATGGAACTCTATGAAACAAATTAGATAGAGGGGTGAATGTTTTTTTTGTTTGTTTGTTTTTCTGCGGTACGTGGGCCTCTCGCTGTTGTGGCCTCTCCCGCTGCGGAGCACAGGCTCCGGACGTGCAGGCTCAGCAGCCATGGCTCACGGGCCCAGCCGCTCCACGGCATGTGGGATTTTCCCAGACTGGGGCATGAACCCGCGTCCCCTGCATCGGCAGGCAGACTCTCAACCACTGTGCCACCAGGGAAGCCTGGATGGGTGAATCTTAAAAATATACTCCTGAATGAAGGAAATAAACACCAGAATGAATTTTATGACACAATATTATTTATATGAATTGAAAATATACACAAGTGCACATTTTGCACAAGAACACACCCAAAAGAAAACACATCAAACAAATTAGAATGGTAGCTTACGGGGTAGAGAAGGGAGTGGAGGGTGCCATAGGGAACAGGAGGTGAATAAATAAAACTTAATCATGTTACCGTATTTCATCATGCTATATCCAAGATTTCACTTTCCTTGTAGTGGAAAGAAATCCTGTGTGCTATGTTGGCTTAAGTCAGGAATAGTTCTTGGAGGATATTTTCCTGAAAGAATTTGGAACACATTTTTGAAAAAATCTTTGTTTATACTATGGATGATCTTTTTTTGTTTGTTTTGTTTTTTTCTTTAATTTCTGTTTTGTGGGTGTGTGTGGGATCTACTTTATTTTTGTATTTCATTCATCTGATCTTATATTTTTCCATCTGCCTTCTTCAGTTTTATTATTCATTTATTAATTTCCTGAAATGGATGTTTTCTGAATCAATTTTCAACTTCCTTTCTACTTTATTTGTTTTGTTTTGTTTTGTTTTTGTTGTCCTTGCTGTACGCGGGCCTCTCACTGTTGTGGCCTCTCCCGTTGCGGAGCACAGGCTCCGGACGCCCAGGCTCAGCGGCCATGGCTCACGGGCCCAGCCGCTCCGTGGTATGTGGGATCTTCCCGGACCAGGGCACGAACCCATGTCCCCTGCATCGGCAGGCGGACTCTCAACCACTGCGCCACCAGGGAAGCCCCCCTTTCTACTTTAATATATGCTTTTAAGGCTCAACATTTCCCTCTATGTATGTGTTCCAATCTCCAGATCCAATTATGAATTTGAATGTTTCTCTTCATGGTTCTGTCAACGTTTGCTTTATAAAGTATCAGCTGAAGTTATTAGTTTCTGAGAATTTGAAACTTTTATGACTGTGAAGTGTCCCTCCGTATGTCAAGTAATGCTTTTTCCTTCCCCTTAAAGTTCACTTGGTCAAATAGCAATGTCACAGATTTTATAATTACAGAAATAACTTGAGACCTAGGATGTTGATGTCTGTCTCTAGAAAGGATTTTCCCTTGCTTCTGCACGGGTTGTAAGATGCTAACAAAACACGTTCACCTTTACACAATTTCAGGGAATGAGGTGTTTTGGCGTTTGGCTTCAGTCCCTGCCAAAGAAAGCCCAGTTTCCTTCTCCCCTTATTCCAATGGTGAAACTCTTTGGGGTTTACCAGGAAGCCTTCGTGGCTGTTAATGCTTTTATGTCGCTTAGCCTCTTGAAGACGTCCAAAATTCGACTGAGTTTGTACGCCTTTCAATGAACAGAATCTACACTCTTCTGAGGCCTACACAGTAGAACGGCAAGACGGCCTGAGACCTTCTCAGGGATTCCGGAAAGTGAAAACCAGAGTGAAAACATGTAGTCCAGAGCTCGTGCCGGTAGACACCCCCGCACCCACCCTTGCATTCTGGGACATGTAGTCCAGAGCTCGTAAACTCGTGTAGTCCCATATACTGCAGCTACAGTAACGCCTCGCTGTAAAGGTTTACCCGCGGAATTCTGGGAAATATGGTCCAGGAGTTCCGGGTTAGTCGCAGGCACTTCCGCCCCAGGAGGACACGTAGCAGCCATGTTCTGCCTGGTGACGGTGTTTCAGGTCCGCTCTTCACGACCCATTCAAGCTTCCCCTTTGCAGACCTTTCATTTGGGGAGAAAGAGGAGGAGCGGCTAAAAGCGGAGGTTTGAGGGCCTGGAGTGGTGATGTACGTCCCGCGGGCGGAGCTTCCTTTGCGTTTGGTAACGTAGCCGGGATGGGGTGGGCTCAGGTCGTGCCTCCTGGGGTTTGAGGGTCTCCCCGGTTTTCTTCACCCCTAACCTGACCCCGTCCCCCACCTATGAGCTAGCCCTACCGCTTCATACGGCGTCACACTGGGTGAGTTGCTTAACTCCTCTGTGCCTCCGTTGCTGTTCGGTAAAAGGGGGGAAAAAGGAATGCCTTGTTAATATAGTGTTGTGAGGAGAAACGAGATAGCACAAGTAAAAGGTCTACAACTGCCTGATACATTGTTGGTATTAATACTACGCTAATTCGGGAGGCACCCATTTCTCAGCGGGATTCTGTGAGCCCAGGAAGCTGAATTGTCCTGGACTCCTGGCCTGTTTTGGAAGGAGAGGACTTCTAGCTGGTACGGGGGCGGAAGGGGGTGCGGTATGAATTAGTGGGGATGGAAACACAGCCCTGGTATTTCACAGTCTCCTTTCCTTCCCCAGCCCTGGCTTCTCAAAAAGCACTGCACGGAGGAAGAGGCAGCAGAGCCCCACGTGAGTAGGACTTGGCATTCTTCTACTTAAGATATTCCTATAAATTGTAGAACGTATGAGACATGGGTAAGGATGATAACTGAGCCTTGGTCACTAATTTCCATTCTAAAAGCTTTATGCAAATGAACACATTTCCATCAGGCGGTGGCTCTGTGAATTGGTACTGCTGTTTTCTCTACTTTAAGGCAGGGAACACAACCCTGTTGGCCCATCCTCACCCAGATGGTAGGAGGCAGAGCTGGGGTTGGGACCCAGGCAGTTTGAGTCCAGCAGCTGAGTTTGCTAATCCCTTTGGTATATTCTCTTTGAGCATAGGGTACTGGCTAGGATCATATCATGAAAGGAGGTTGGGACTTAATTGTGGGGACCTTGAGAGCAAGGTTTAGGCTATTTTATGAGTGTTTAAGATAGTTTTCTCAACTGGGTCATTTATTTTATTTCAAATAATATGTATATCATAGAAGTAGCATAATCATTATGGAAAAATGCAGATATATACATAAAGAACAATTTTAATTATCTGTAACTTTAGGATGTAAAGATAACAGTTGTTAATGTTTTAGTGCCTTTTTGTCTGGTTACTCTTTGTGTATGTTTCTGTGTAGTGGAGGCTGTTTTTTTTGTGGGACTGATGTTACACTGCAGTGCTACTCAAATTGTGTTCCACAAACCAGCGGCATTGGCATCACTTGGATAGAAATGCCCAGCCTTGAGCCCCATTCGAGACCTTCTGATTTATAATTTCTGCGTAGGGGGTCCAGGAGGCTGCATTCCAACAAGATCCCGCAGTAATTCACATGCACGTGAAAATTCGAGAAGCTCAAGAGAGGGTCTTTTCTGGAAACTGAGGCCGAGGAAATTGACCCTGCTGGATGTCACAGATAAAACTGAGCTGGCTTCACCAAAGGCCTACTTAGTCCAATGATTTTATTCCCCCACTAATTATTGTCAACTGTCAGGGCCCCTTTCAGAATCCTGAATTGAGCAGAAGACAGCTAGCAAGTGTAGAGTCAAAATGGAGGTCGTTAGAAGTTGTGAAGATATCTCTCTCCCAAGCTTTGGGGAGTGGAATCATTGCCATCTTTTGTACTAGATCGAACCCGGGCCCCCTGCATTTGGAATGTGGCGTCTTATCCACTGCACCACCAGGGAAGTCTCCCATTTATTTCTTAAACGTTCCTATATTTATAATGATATAATTACAATTCAGATTCCTGTCTTTTTTTCATTTGAATTAGGTATGGACTGTCAAACTATTTTTTATTGTTGTTGCAGAATCCTGGCTTTTATTAGTTCTCTTTACCTCTGTGCATAATTGTCAAAAGGGTACTTCCTGTTTAAAAAGAAACTTAACGTATTTTTATACCTTTTGTAAAAAGTTGTCCATGTCAATTTAAATATTATTGTTGCAGTCACAAAATCTTTAGGAAGACAAGCAGAGATTTTCAGAAGTCTATAAAGACTCTCACATAACAGGGCAACAACGTACGACCTCCACATGTCTGACAGTCTTCTGTTGGTAGAAATCACATCTCTAAGGATAATTTCTAACTAAAATATCATCTGCTTTACCGCAGTTGCTAAGAAATAAGAAATCCTGACAGTGGTGTTCTCAGAGCTTCCTACCTTATGACGATCTCACGAGGTGGATGCCCGTGTTCTCCCCTACTGGCAGAAGACAGAACTGAGGCGAAGAGATGTGAATAATTTGCCCAGGGTGACACTGCTAGTGAATGGCGTAGCCTGATCAGAGCCCATGCATATTGACTCCAAAACCTACTCTGACTTACATGGTCTCTGTTTACCCCATACCCAGAATAAGAATGACCCCTGTGGAAGCTGCAGGCACACTGTGAGGGGGCCACTGTGTATGGCTGGGCAGGTCATTCCTCACACAGCCACTGAGGGGGTTCACGGGGGCATCTGGTATCTGCGTGGGGCTCTGCTCATCAAGCATAATCAGCTGTAGCCACCCCGAGGACTGGGAGCCTTGGTAATTCACAATGAGCACCACGTGGGTTAGTGACTTCTTTTTCTTTAAACCAGTTTCCAGTTTGACTTCTTCTTTCCCTGTCTGTCTTGCTAGGACTCTGCACTGCCCCAGAAGGAGAGAGAAAATGAGCACATTCCAGGTGAGTAGAGCTTGCCTTTCTTGCTGTTAGAAACGCCATTTTTGTACTCAGGTTGGACACAGGTTTTCCTCTTTTTTTTCTTTTTCTTTTTTTTTGTTTGATTGGAGTATAGTTGATTTACAATGTATTAATTTCAGGTGTACAGCAAAGTGATTCAGTTATACATATATATACATATATTTTCAGATTCTTTTCCCTTATAGGTTATTACGAAATAGTGGGTATAGTTCCATATGGGTTTTCTCTTTCAAGGAGAGTCTAAGCATATGAGGACCTGAGTGTGCCATGTGTGCTTTTTTTAAAATTCCTGTTAAATTTAATTGGTTTCGGTTTTAATTTTTGTTTTATTTCATCATTTTTTTTATTTTACAAGTAAAAGAAAAATTAAGGGAAATGAAGGACATCTTCCAGTCTACTGCTTACCTGCTTACAAATTAGCTGCTTTTATATTTCTGTAATCTCTTCATCATATGTATTCATGGATGTGTATTTGTATTTATAACATAGATACAGTTTTAAATTGTTTTTTTCATTTAATACTAGCTAACATTCACTTTTAATTGCTTTATCATGTTCCTGCAAACTTATGCACCTATTTTTTTTTTTTTCTGGTATGCGGGCCTCTCACTGTTGTGGCCTCTCCCGTTGCGGGGCACAGGCTCCGGACGCGCAGGCTCAGCGGCCATGGCTCACGGGCCCAGCTGCTCCGCGGCATGTGGGATCTTCCCGGACCGGGGCACGAACCCGTGTCCCCTGCATCGGCAGGCGGACTCTCAACCACTGCGCCACCAGGGGAGCCCTGCACCTATTCTTTAAACTATTCTTTATGCACAGACATTTAGTTTAAAGACTTCTCCTGTTTTAGGAGCACTACAGTGACAGTGTTCCTGATTTAACCTTTTTCTCAAAATATCTGTTCTGAAGAATATTGCCCCTTTTTGCCCTTAACATAGTAGGTTTAGGTATTCAGAATTTAAGAGGTATGTTTTACATGTGGTGCCTTGGATGTTTTTTGGTAGAATATCCAAATACGGCAGAGCACAGCAGGATCAAACTGCTGCTTCACGCAGAAAAAATCATGTATTGTTAGAAGTTTTCTCACGACCAGAGTTAGATTCAGTCTTCCCCATGCTTGAGTCAGACCCTTTGTGTATTTTATTTACCGGTTTGTTTCTTTTTCCATCTTATATTTTTTTCTAATCAGAGTAATGCATGACCTTAGTTTAAAAAGTCCAGTGGTACTTAAAGCACTTGTCACTGCATAGACAGCTCAGAACAATTGTATAAAGAGGTGCTTGGTTTCATCTTTGTTTTAAATATAAAGAATCGGGGTTGTGAAAAAAGGAGGAACCAACTCAGACTCACCCAGAAAACCAAGGGTCTGGAGTCAGAGTATTGCATTCAAGCGAAAGACAGAAACGGGGAAAGAGAGAGTTTTCATTCAGAGACCTGGCATGGCCTTTTGGTTAGTTTCCACATATAACACTCCTTCTCAGCTGGTTCCCACCTCAGTGAGAAAGCAGGTGCCATCAAATACTGCCAGGACTAAATTGGTAACTGTTTCTGGGGCACTTGGCAATAATAATTAAACAGTGAAAGCTTTTTAGTTCAGGATCCAGTGGTTAGAATTCTAGGGAGTTTACTTATGAGTTGTCTGAGAGCCCCAGGTAAACACACAAAGCTTTCTCTTTCATAGCTGCACGTCCAGTGAGGCTGAGGAAAGTCAGTGTGTGGCATTGGCAGGATGGAAGGAGGGGGTGCTGGGAAGTCTGCACACCTCACAGGAGCCGGAGCAACTTCCCATCCTCCTCGTCTCCTCGGGGCTGCCCCTCTTCCACTGGCCACTGGGTATAAGATTGAGGTGGTGTTGTTTGCCGTAGGAGGCGGTGACCTTCAAGGACGTGGCCGTGGCCTTCACAGAGGAGGAGCTGGGGCTGCTGGACTCGGCCCAGAGGAAGCTGTACCAGGATGTGATGGTGGAACACTTCGGGAACCTGGTCTCAGTGGGTGAGGACAGCCTTTCTCTGCGAGTGTCTTTGTGACCTTGGTGTTTCAAGGCTTTGGGCCTCTTGAGGTGGTTCCCTGAGTTTGGGGACCAGACTTTTGCAATTCCTGTGGGACACGAGAGGATGTCTCTGGTCTTTCCAAACAGTGTGTTTCAGGTCCTTTTCAATTATTTTGTAAAAGAACTGTAAATCGGCAGTATCTTGCTGTACCTTGTGTATTCTTCTTCAGATTTCCCTCCCTGCCATTAGTGGATCATAAAGCCAATTTATTGAGCCCTACGTGTGACTTTTTAATGAAATAAAATAGTATAGAAAATATCAGAGTTTCTTAGGAAGAGTACAACACATTGCAGCAGAAACTCTGGGCGATGGCATGAGTGGTGTGAGAGCCAGTGGGAACAGATTTCATGAAAAGAGACATTGGTTAGATATAGGTCATTCAAGCTTCGTTTTAGTAATGTATACTTTTCTACCTGTGTATCTAGGTTGTGAAATAAATGCTGTTTCTTCAGTGGGTCGTGATACAAAGTTTGAAAAACACAGCTTTCAATACCTTGACTATGCAGTTGGAACTCAAATTTCTAGTAAACTTTCGCTCTAGCCCGTTCATGTTAACTTGTGACTTTGCATGTTCTCATTCTTCAAACGAGATACAAAACATACAGAAAGAGAAGAGAGGCTTTGGTTGATGAATTCAGCAACCCAGATAGAAATTTAGGTGAGAACCAAGCAGCCGTGAGTTCCTGTGGTTAGCTCTCTATCTGTTTTGCTTCTCACCAGCCCTGTGCTGTCCATCACCTGGTCCCAGTTGGAAATCTCTTTCCAGGATTATTGCATAGTCTTTGTACTGGTCACCTGTTGCCACCCTTCTCCTCCCACAGTTTGTTCTTTAGGTGGCAAAGTGATCTTTTGTAACTTTAAGTCAGGTTATGTTCTTGTTTCAGAATTCTCTTGTGGCTTCTTTTACTTAGAATAAAAACCACTTAAAGTGGCTTCTAGAGCCTTCTGTGGGCTGCTGTTCGTTCTCCACCACCTCCCTGAATACACCACCTCTCCTCCCTCTTACCCTATCTTTTCCAGACCTGCAAAGGATGCTTCTGCCACAGAGCCTTTTCCTGGTCCTTCTCTCTGCCTGGAATACTCTTTCACCTGTAATCTTTTAGGCCTCTACTTCTTTCAGTCAGTCGCCTTAAAGATGAGGAGGTGGCTGTCCTCTGACCACCCTATGGAAAATACAGTCCTCTCTTTCTTACTCTCTCTGCCCTGCCTTGTTTTGTCTCTAAGTGTTTCACTCATGTACATTTTGTTCACCTGTTTCTCACCTCTCTTTCTTCCACTGGAGGGTAATCCAGGAGTGCAGGAGGAATTCGGTCTGTTATATGTTTATTGCTCACTAGCCTCAGTGCTTAGCATAGTCTTGGTACATGACAGGAACTCTTAAATATTTCTTGAATAAACGAATGAGTTAATGGATAGAGAAATTAGCCTTCCATGAAAATAGCTAGTAGGCGGTGAACAAATCCGAGTGAATAAGGGATATTGCTAAATGTTTTTTTGTCTTCAAATGAATTCCTAGCCTAATTCTAACTTCTCAGGTGCCCATGATGTGTGTATGTGTGTGTTTGCCTTTCTGTACAAGTTGGCCCTCATCAACTTGCACAAAAAATATGTACAGAACCTGTAATTATAACCAAACTGAGTAAAATGCTTTCCCTGTGACTTTCCTTGAGCTCTCAGTAGCAGAGCAAATTCATTTGGGGAGGAAATACTGTTTTGAATGAGGATTCTTATGTCTACTTCTTAGGTAACCCTCCCATAGAAGGAAAGAAATTTCTACTTCCTTATCCCTTATACCAGGGGAGAACAGGTCTCAGAAAACAGCCAGCTGGTGAGTTAGCCTTTCCCTTAAAAGATTTGCCCCGCTGTGTCCCATTTGCCTCCTCCAAAGCCCACCTCACTAATAAGAAATCGATCTTTGTTAGCTGTACAAACATTTTGTGTGTGTGTGTGTGTGTGCATTTGTATGTATCTTGTAGAAGGCATTTTAGATAATGTCACCTTGAGTGCTTTGATCATTCTTTAATAGTTTCTAGTCTGTTTCTTCTCAATACTTATCACAGGCTATGGAATTTATTCCCAGCTCACTCATAAAGCCCATTCTTCACTTTGGAACTCATTCTTGTTAAAGACCAATGTATCTGTGTCCAAAAATTTTCCATGCTGTTTTTAAAGAGACAGCATTCTTCCCTAGCCTCTACATTTTGACTCCTGCTTGGCAGGGGGAGTGGAGGAACATATTAGGCAGCACAAATGCCTGAGAAGGATCCAGTGCATAGGTCTTCATGCTTTTTTTTAACCCCACTGATTCTTAGACCCTTTTTTAAAATTAATTAATTGTTGGTTGCATTGGGTCTTGGTTGCTGCATATGGGCTTTTCTCTCGTTGTGGTGAGTGGGAGCAGCTCTTCGTTGTGGTGCGCAGGCTTCTCATTGCAGTGGCTTCTCTTGTTTCAGAGCACGGTCTCTAGGAACGCGGGCTTCAGTAGTTGTGGCACGTGGGCTCAGTAGTTGTGGCTCACGGGCTTAGTTGCTCTGCGGCATGTGGGATCTTCCCGGACCAGGGCTCGAACCTGTGTCCCCTGCACTGGCAGGCAGATTATTAACCACTGTGCCACCGGGGCAGTCCCGGTTTTTAGCCCCTTTCATATCCTCCTCAGCACTAACCCCCTTGGTGTGCTGCCGCCTCGGGTGCAGCCTTTCAACTTAAGCCAAACTGTACTTTCCAGTCCTTTTCCTGTATCTGATACCTGACTTGTAAAAGCTGTTTCGCTTCTCTGACTTGGTTCAAACTTAACCTGGGATTCAGAATTGTAGAGAATCCTAGAAATCAAACTGAGTTCACCTGTGCATGCATTTCTTGAGCCCTGACTAACTGCTAGGCACTGTTAAAGCTGTGAGCACAGCAAAATGCTTGTCTTTATTGATACTGTGTTATGGTAGGAATGACATGTAATTTTTGAAAGATGATTGAAATAGTATGTCAGAGTAGTCATTTGGTTTTAAATGGGTTTCATTAATGCTAAGTATTTGGGAGTTTAACAGACCATCTCTTGGTTTCTGTTAGTATATAAACCAGAGAACTTCATTTGTCGTGCGAAAGATAAGCTGAACCATCCTGAGGTTCATTAAAGTCTCATACTGTGTCTTAAGTGTAAAATCTTGAATCTTTGAACAAAGCTTTCACGTGTCCACATCTCTGAATTCTCTGTCCCTCTAGAAGAAAACAATCAAAGTGAGTTGAGGGCCGTTCAAGACAGAGGATCACGTGAAGAGCTTTCCTGCTGGCAAATCTGGCAACAAATTTCAAATGACTTAACCAGATGCCAAGACTCCATGATAAATAGTTGTCAGTTCCACAAACAAGGTGATTCCCCCTGCCAGATTGGGGCAGGACTCTATTCAAATTTCTGAAGATGAGAACCGTATATTAAATGATAAAGCAGGTGATCCCAGTAGTCCTGGAAATCCAAGGTTTGCAACTTTGAGAGCCCAGGATTCTTGGAGGAAAACTTCATTGGCTGAGTCACAGAATTATCAGAATAGACACCAGCAAATTTCCATGAAAAATAAACTGTGTCAGTGTAAAGAGGATGTTGACACCATCAGTTGGATTTCACATCACCTTGATGCTCATGGAGTACACAAGGGTCAAAAACCTTACGGCTACAGTGATTATAGAAAAGATAGCACGAGGGTTTCAACACTGGATCAGAATACTATGATTCACACGGGACAAAAACCTTACCAGTGTAATGAATGTAAAGAAACCTTCACCGATCTCTCCACCTTTGATCTTCACCAGCAATTACACTCAAAAGAGAAGTCTCATACGTGCAGTGAGTGTGGAAAAGGCTTCCGTTACAGCTCGGTTCTTCATATTCATCAGAGAGTTCACGTGGGAGGAGAACACAGTGAGTGTGATGAGTGTGGCAAGGAGTTCAGTCAGAGCTCCCAGCTGCAGACTCCTCAGAAAGTCCACACTGTAGAGAAACCATTCAAATGTGGGGAATGTGGGAAAGGCTTCAGTCGTAGGTCAGCACTTAACTATTCATTGTAAAGTCCACACGGGAGAGAAACCTTATAATTGTGAGGAGTGTGGGAGGGCCTTCAGTCAGGCCTCTCACCTTCAGGACCATCAGAGAGTCCACACTGGGGAGAAGGCATTCAAATGTGACACATGTGATAAGAGCTTCAGTCGGAATTCACACCTTCAGTCCCATCAGAGAGTCCATACGGGAGAGAAACCGTACAAATGTGAGGAGTGTGGGAAGGGCTTCATTTGTAGCTCAAATCTATACATTCATCAGAGGGTCCACACAGGAGAAAAACCCTACAAATGTGAGGAATGTGGGAAAGGCTTTAGTCGGCCTTCAAGTCTTCAGGCCCATCAGGGAGTCCACACTGGAGAGAAATCATACATACGTAATGTGTGTGGTAAAGGCTTTACTCTGAGTTCAAACCTTCAGGCACATCAAAGAGTCCATACAGGAGAGAAACCATACAACTGTAAGGAGTGTGGGAAGAGCTTCAGGAGGAACTCCCATTATCAAGTTCATCTGGTTGTCCACACAGGGGAGAAGCCCTATAAATGTGAGGTATGTGGGAAGGGCTTCCGTCAGAGTTCATATCTTCAAATCCATCAGAAGGCCCACAGTGTAGAGAAACCTTACAAGTGTGAGGAGTGTGGGCAGGGCTTCAATCAGAGTTCACGACTTCAGATCCACCAGCTGATCCATACCGGTGAGAAACCATACAAATATGAAGAGTGTGGGAAGGGATTCAGTCGTAGAGCAGATCTTAAAATTCATTGCAGAATCCACACCGGAGAGAAACCGTATAATTGTGAGGAGTGTGGGAAAGTCTTCAGGCAGGCCTCAAATCTTCTGGCCCATGAGAGAGTCCACAGCAGAGAAAAACCATTCAAATGTGAAGAGTGTGGGAAGAGCTTTGGTCGGAGTTCACACCTTCAAGCCCATCAAAAAGTCCACACTGGAGAAAAGCCATACAAATGTGAGGAGTGTGGGAAGGGCTTCAAGTGGAGCCTGAACCTCGACATGCATCAGAGGGTCCACACAGGAGAGAAACCATATAAGTGTGGGGAGTGTGGGAAGCACTTCATTCAGGCCTCAAGTCTTCAGCTTCATCAAAGCGTCCACACTGGAGAGAAGCCGTACAGATGTGACAGATGCAGTAAGGTCTTCAGTCGGCCTTCACAGCTACAGTCTCATCAAAGAGTGCACACAGGGGAGAAGCCTTACAAGTGTGAGACCTGTGGTAAGAGCTTCAGTTGGCGCTCCAATCTTATAAGTCATCACAAAATGCATACTGGGGACACATTTTATGAAAGCAGCGAGAGTGGTAAGAACATCAAGGAACTGTCAGAGGATAGAAGTTCTACAAAATGTTGTTTTCAAAAAACTCACGTGCAACGTGAATTCTTGCAAGCGTCAGGTCTCATAGGAGAGAAAGTATTTTAACTTAGTTGGTGTTGAAGCAGTAGCTAAACAGATCCTAGTGTTCAGCAGAGCACACAGCAGAGATCCCTTCTGAGTGGTGCAGTAAGGGCTGCATTCAGAACTTTGACATTTATCAGATGTCACTTAGGAGATAGCACTTAGAAAGGAAAAGAGTTTGGTCTGGGCTTTAACAAAAGTGTAAGGATGAGCTAGTCAAAATTGATGTCCGTGAGAATGTGCGCTCCATGAGGGCAGGGACTTGGCTGCTGAATGTACACAACCTTATCATTGACTAGTGCTTTTAGGTGTGCTCAGTACTTGTGTTTTAAATAAACCAAAAGGGGGAAATGTATAATATATGAAAGTTGTATCCAGATGGGGAAACCTGCAAAATAAAATTAATTCAGGACATGAACTTTTGTTGAAATACTGAAAACCACTGCAGAAAACCAATCTGCAATATATATTTTTTTAATTTATTTTTGGCTGCCTTGGGTCTTTATTGCTGCACGCAGGCTTTCTCTAGTTGCAGTGAGTGGGGGCTACTTTTCATTGCAGTGTGTGGGCTTCTCATTGCAGTGGCTTCTCTTTGTGGAGCACGGGCTCTAGGTGTGCAGGCTTCAGTAGTTGTGGCACGCGGCTGAGCTGCTGTGCAGCATGTGGGATCTTCCTGGACCAGGGCTCAAACCCGTGTCCCCTGCATTGGCAGGCAGATTCTTAACCACTACGCCACCAGGGAAGGGAAGCCCCCCAATCTTCAATATTAATATGCTATTAGCCTATCGCAACTGGCTCCTTGCCTCCCGCAGCCTCTGTTCTCAAGTTGGGTGGTTATTTGAGACCCCGTCTAGTTTTCCAAGGACTGTGTTCAGTAGAAATTGAACTACCTTGTGATTTTTTTTTTCTGATGGTACAGAGTGAAAAAACATGATTAACTTTGCAACAACAGTAACTGCATAGTATACAATTGATTTTTTGTCTGTCAATATTAAGGCAGGGTTTACTGTAACACTTTGAAAGTGTCACAAAAATTGTTTGTCCCTAGAAAAAAAAATTTTTAGTTGACCTTGAACTTACTGATTTCTAATTCTCTGCATTTTCATCCAGACTTTGGAATGTTTGCCTTCTAATTATTGTAGCATTTCTTCTAAAGTTCTCAGGTAGGGGCTATGCCATATTCTTCCCCCACATCCATGAGGCAAATACCCAGAAAACTTGTAGGAATCTGATAAAATTATCCAGTGTATTATTGAGACAAGACTGACATTTATGTGCTTTTCCCTATTGGTTGCAGTAAAGCATGGTTTCAGGAAAGGAGTATATATATCAGAATATATTAGATCTCTTTGATTTAGAAATCATATAATTGGAAGTTATTGATTGTGAGATTAAAATACCAAAAAGATGAACACCACATCAATGATGTCACTAAATTTTTTCATGGAAATTAGTGTACAGCTGTAAGAATTTGAGTTTTGATAGATTCCTATATTAATCTGAAGCCGGTGAAATGATGACAGGGACTTCCCTGGTGGTACAGTGGCTAAGAATTCGCCTGCCAATGCAGGGGACACGGGTTCGAGCCCTGGTCCAGGAAGATCCCACATGCTGTGGAGCAACTAAGCCCGTGTGCCACAACTACTGAGGCTGTGTGCCACAACAACTGAAGCCTACGTGCTTAGAGCCTGTGCTCCGCAACAAGAGAAGCCACTGCAATGAGAAGCCCGCGCACCGCAACGAAGAGTAGCCCACACTCACTGCAACTAGAGAAAGCCCGCACGCAGCAACGAAGACCCAATGCAGCCCAAAATAAATAAATTAAATAAAAAATTTATTTTAAAAATTTATGACATATCATAATCGCAGGAGATACACAATATGGGCTTTGAGAGGTCACAGATTGTAGCCTTCATAGTATAATCAACCATAAATCTTTGTTAGTGTTTGTGTATGTGTGCATGTGCACACATGTATGTGTACATGCATAAGATCATGTGTAAAGGGATACTCTTCCAGAGTGGTTTTCCTAGGCAAGGAGCATTTTGTGATATTTTTCCATTTTATAACTTCATGTTATATTTTTTTCATTGAATAGTGGGTATTGCCAAAGCAGGAAATTATTTTAATAGAATTTGAAAAAGTATTAAATAATTATCCCTTGCAGTTAAGACCTCATATGATTGTTCTATATTGTCATAAGGCATATAAGATCAAAATTATGGTATGAACTCTGGAAGCCAATTTCAAAAACAAAACAGTTCTCAGATTATTTTGCATACACAGAAAAATTCATGAGTTTCAACAGTTGAAGCTTTATTATTTATGCTGTGCTTTAACTACAGATCCATAATAGGGAGAGGGAAAATCCTGGAGCTAGAAACAAAAGTGGATATACCTACATTGTGGAGGTTTAAAAAAAAAAAAGTTTCTCTTGTTGAAAAGATGCACATGAGGAGAGAACTGAGCATAATAGCAGAGGACCCTCTGGATGTGGAACCAGTAAGGACAAAGCAGGTTTGGATGGCATTCCATACGCAGACCAATGGTGGTATTTTTAATATAGTTGGTTAAAGGGCTTTATTTAGCAAGTTACAGTTGACCCTTGAACAATATGGGTTTGAACTGGGCAGGTCCACTTATATGCAGGGTTTTTTTTTTAATAGTAATTACTACAGTACTACATGATCTGTGGTTGGTTGAACCCATGGTTGCAGAATTGCAGATACAGAGGAACCACGGATATGGAAGTCTGACCATAAGTTATTTATACAGATCTGTCTACCCATCCATCCATCCGTCCACCCATCTGTAGAGAGAGAGAGGGAGTGAGTGCACGTGCTAGGTATTTACAGAAGTAGATATGGAAGTGCGAGGATATACAAACACACACATGTGTATGTCATGTATGTAAGCATGTATATCCACGTTTCTATTTCAGGGCTGGAGCAAGGAAAGTGTAGAATGATCCTGGAGAAAATTTACTGTGCCAGAAAGTAGGAAAGAGTGGTGGGACGTGTAAAAAGATCCAGCTTGAAGAGACTCACACTGGGTAAATCTGAGCAATTTGACCCTAAAATAAATAATTATCATACAGAATATGAATAAAAAAAGAGGAAGGGAGGGAAGGAAGGGCTCTCATAATAGAATGCCAAACCATAAACATATAGAAGGAATGACGTAATGTAAAAATCATTATTTACAACCATCATAGTAATGATAGGTTCTGGCAAGAGTAATCAATGAATTATAAAACTACTGGTTGAAAGTTTACAAGGAGCAGGATGCTACAAAACCCCAAATATCTCTCCACGAAGTATTGATCACAACAAGAAATACAGTAGGTATAAATTTGGTGAACACTACCTTAGCCAAGAGGTGAACATTATCAATAACAGAACAAACGAACGTTTTAGATCTCTGGGGTATGATATACTGAGAAGGACGCAACGTTGCTTCAGGATTATTTCTGACAGAAATAAACAACCAGATCTTATCACAAGGAAGCATCCACGTTGAGAGTCTCCTGTTTCACAGTTATGACCACAGGGAGCATAACTGGCCAAAGGTCCCAGCTGCTGCTCTTAAATCCATCACCACGTTTGCCTGGAGGCCGGCCTTGCCCCTGATTGCTCCTGGTCAGCACAGCAGGGATCCTAAGGCAGGCCATTTCTTGGAGACCAGGATTCCTCTGTCCAGTGACCTTTTTTCAAGGACTCTGACAGCCTTGAAGGATTTTACGTAGATGACAAGGCAGTCTCGGATGATTTACCAAATCTTTCTTCCAAATCTTCACTCAGGGTCAGACTTGCACTATGCGCTGATAGTTCTGCCAGCCTTCCAGAGCTCCCTGCCATTTTCTCTCCGATGTTTCCCCCAATGAAATATTTGTTCATTAAAGTGTTTCTCAGCACTTTGCCGTCTAGTTCTTGGAGGACCAGGACAAACCCCAAACCCTAGAAGCATCCCTTTTTGGCTCTTTCTAGTAACCTTCCTTTCCATATGGTAGCCACTAATTTGTAATGGTGTAGATTCACTTAGCCTATTTTGTACTTGATATAAATGGAGTCATGTAATAGGTGCTATTTTGTGTTGGCTTCATTTGCTCCACAGTATATCCATGACATTTATCCATATTGATGGGAGTGGATACCGTTGATTCATTTTCATTGGTGGATATTATTGCAGTGTGTAAACATATCAAAATCTATTTATTAATCCCATTATTGGTGGGTATTGGGTACTTCCCCATTCTTGGCTATCACAGTTAGTGGTGATGTGAGCAATCTAGAATGTGCCTTGTGCACTTGTTTGAGGGATATTTCTATGGGTGGAACCAAAGGGTTATAGGGTATATGTTCAACTTTGGTAGATACAGTTGACCCTTGAAGAATGCATGGGCATGAGGGATGCATCTGAGTCTTTTATTCCATAGATGTTTTTAAAATCTCTCTCACTTTTGGCCCAAGAGTGCTGCGTTTGGGTTTACGGTGTTTCTTAACTTTGAAATAGTCCAATTTTTCAATTTTTTCTTTCACAGTTGGTGATTTTTTTGGTCTTAAGAAATTCTTCCTACTCCAAGGCAAAAAGGCTGTTATCTTACGTTTCTTTCCTAAAGCATCATTGTTTACTTTTCAAATTTAAGTCTGCAGATCTTCTGGAATTTATATTTTTATATCCTATGCAGTAATGATTAATATTTTTCCCATATGGATATCCAGCTGACTGAGAACCAATAGTTGACCCTTGGACAACATGGGTTTAAACTACACAAGTGCACTTATACGAGGATTTTTTTGAATAGTAAATACTGCACTACTACACGATCCAAGGTTGGTTCAATCCTCAGATGCAGAATTGCCGAATATGGAGAAACCGTGTACGTACAGAGGACTGGCTATAAGTTATACTTGGATTTTCAACTTAGCAGAGGGTTGGCACCCCTAACCCCCTTGAACCCTAGTTCAAGGATCAACTGTATTAACAAGAGTTCTTTCCCCTCTCTGCTGCAGTGTTTTCTTTTCTTTCTTTTTTCTTTTGGCCGTGCTGCGTGGCTTGCAGGATCTCAGTTCCCTGACCAGGGATTGAACCAGGGTCACCACAGTGAAAGCGCCAAATCCTTACCACTAGACCACCAGGGAGCTCCCTGCAGTGTTTTCTTTTTACACATTGTTATAATGTCTGTTTCAACATGGATTTTGATGTCTATTATCTTGTCTATCCTTGAGCAAACACCAGACTATCTTATATTGTAGATTTATAGTAAGGTTTAATGTGACTAATATCTTTCTTTTCATTCTTCTTTCAGATTGCCCCAGCTCTTCTTTTATTTTTTATTTTTATGTTTTTTTAGATGTTGGGGGTAGGAGTTTATTTACTTATTTTTGCTGTGTTGGGTCTTCGTTTCTGTGCGAGGGCTTTCTTTAGTTGTGGCAAGTGGGGGCCACTCCTCATCGTGGTGCGTGGGCCTCACTATCACGGCCTCTTGTTGGGGAGCACAGGCTCCAGACGCGCAGGCTCAGTACGTGGCTCACGGGCCTAGTTGCTCCGTGGCATGTGGGATCTTCCCAGACCAGGGCTCAAACCCGTGTCCCCTGCATTAGCAGGCAGATTCTCAACCACTGCGCCACCAGGGAAGCCCCCAGCTCTTCTTGTAGCTCTTTGCTTTCCCACATAATATTTGTAAACATCTCATCAATTTCCAAGGGAAAAAATGCTGATGTTTTTATTGGGGTTTGATTGAGCCTATAGATCATTTTGAGGATTACTGATATCTTTGTAATATTGAATCTTCAAGCCATGAATATCACTATTTTTAAGAATTTCTCTTGGAGAAAAATAAAAGTGGATCCCATGTAATAAAATGTACATAAATAGACTCCAAAATATTTAAAGGACCTACATGTGAAAGATAAGTCTAGAAAGTTAATTTTTAAAAGGTAGAAATATATTTTTTCACCTGAGGAGTTTCAGAAGCACAGATGTTAAGAAATTATTGGTTTATTATCTTATAATTAAAGATTTCTATTCCATGAAGAACACAAGAGAAAAATTTTAGAAACACGTGCCCAATTAGGAAAGGATACTTGTAATTGGTAAAACTGAAAAGGTATTAATAATCAGAATATGTAATAGAAATGAGGAAGAAAAAGATAGCATCCACATTAGAAAATGGGGCAAAAGTTTTAAGTAGACACTTATAGATGAAGCTACCAAGCATTTGAAAAAAAGATCAAACTTATTAGAAATCAGAGAAATTTAACTAAAACAAGATACTACTATACATTTAATACACTAGCAAAACGGTGATGAGTCGTCCAAATGAAGGTAAGTGGTTGCACAAAAACCTGACGTGCAACTCTTTGGTAATCTGGACTGGTGTAGCCGTTCAGGAAGTCAATCTGGCTATATTATTAAAGTATACATATTTGCTATGAAATAATTTCACTCGGGTATGTGTTCCAAAGCAATTCTCAGATACGTCTATAAACAAATGTAAGAAGATGTTTATTTTATTATCATTGGCATGGCAGTTGGAAGAGTACAGGTAAAATGTGGGTGCAGAAAATGGAACTCTATGAAACAAATTAGATAGAGGGGTGAATGTTTTTTTTGTTTGTTTGTTTTTCTGCGGTACGTGGGCCTCTCGCTGTTGTGGCCTCTCCCGCTGCGGAGCACAGGCTCCGGACGTGCAGGCTCAGCAGCCATGGCTCACGGGCCCAGCCGCTCCACGGCATGTGGGATTTTCCCAGACTGGGGCATGAACCCGCGTCCCCTGCATCGGCAGGCAGACTCTCAACCACTGTGCCACCAGGGAAGCCTGGATGGGTGAATCTTAAAAATATACTCCTGAATGAAGGAAATAAACACCAGAATGAATTTTATGACACAATATTATTTATATGAATTGAAAATATACACAAGTGCACATTTTGCACAAGAACACACCCAAAAGAAAACACATCAAACAAATTAGAATGGTAGCTTACGGGGTAGAGAAGGGAGTGGAGGGTGCCATAGGGAACAGGAGGTGAATAAATAAAACTTAATCATGTTACCGTATTTCATCATGCTATATCCAAGATTTCACTTTCCTTGTAGTGGAAAGAAATCCTGTGTGCTATGTTGGCTTAAGTCAGGAATAGTTCTTGGAGGATATTTTCCTGAAAGAATTTGGAACACATTTTTGAAAAAATCTTTGTTTATACTATGGATGATCTTTTTTTGTTTGTTTTGTTTTTTTCTTTAATTTCTGTTTTGTGGGTGTGTGTGGGATCTACTTTATTTTTGTATTTCATTCATCTGATCTTATATTTTTCCATCTGCCTTCTTCAGTTTTATTATTCATTTATTAATTTCCTGAAATGGATGTTTTCTGAATCAATTTTCAACTTCCTTTCTACTTTATTTGTTTTGTTTTGTTTTGTTTTTGTTGTCCTTGCTGTACGCGGGCCTCTCACTGTTGTGGCCTCTCCCGTTGCGGAGCACAGGCTCCGGACGCCCAGGCTCAGCGGCCATGGCTCACGGGCCCAGCCGCTCCGTGGTATGTGGGATCTTCCCGGACCAGGGCACGAACCCATGTCCCCTGCATCGGCAGGCGGACTCTCAACCACTGCGCCACCAGGGAAGCCCCCCTTTCTACTTTAATATATGCTTTTAAGGCTCAACATTTCCCTCTATGTATGTGTTCCAATCTCCAGATCCAATTATGAATTTGAATGTTTCTCTTCATGGTTCTGTCAACGTTTGCTTTATAAAGTATCAGCTGAAGTTATTAGTTTCTGAGAATTTGAAACTTTTATGACTGTGAAGTGTCCCTCCGTATGTCAAGTAATGCTTTTTCCTTCCCCTTAAAGTTCACTTGGTCAAATAGCAATGTCACAGATTTTATAATTACAGAAATAACTTGAGACCTAGGATGTTGATGTCTGTCTCTAGAAAGGATTTTCCCTTGCTTCTGCACGGGTTGTAAGATGCTAACAAAACACGTTCACCTTTACACAATTTCAGGGAATGAGGTGTTTTGGCGTTTGGCTTCAGTCCCTGCCAAAGAAAGCCCAGTTTCCTTCTCCCCTTATTCCAATGGTGAAACTCTTTGGGGTTTACCAGGAAGCCTTCGTGGCTGTTAATGCTTTTATGTCGCTTAGCCTCTTGAAGACGTCCAAAATTCGACTGAGTTTGTACGCCTTTCAATGAACAGAATCTACACTCTTCTGAGGCCTACACAGTAGAACGGCAAGACGGCCTGAGACCTTCTCAGGGATTCCGGAAAGTGAAAACCAGAGTGAAAACATGTAGTCCAGAGCTCGTGCCGGTAGACACCCCCGCACCCACCCTTGCATTCTGGGACATGTAGTCCAGAGCTCGTAAACTCGTGTAGTCCCATATACTGCAGCTACAGTAACGCCTCGCTGTAAAGGTTTACCCGCGGAATTCTGGGAAATATGGTCCAGGAGTTCCGGGTTAGTCGCAGGCACTTCCGCCCCAGGAGGACACGTAGCAGCCATGTTCTGCCTGGTGACGGTGTTTCAGGTCCGCTCTTCACGACCCATTCAAGCTTCCCCTTTGCAGACCTTTCATTTGGGGAGAAAGAGGAGGAGCGGCTAAAAGCGGAGGTTTGAGGGCCTGGAGTGGTGATGTACGTCCCGCGGGCGGAGCTTCCTTTGCGTTTGGTAACGTAGCCGGGATGGGGTGGGCTCAGGTCGTGCCTCCTGGGGTTTGAGGGTCTCCCCGGTTTTCTTCACCCCTAACCTGACCCCGTCCCCCACCTATGAGCTAGCCCTACCGCTTCATACGGCGTCACACTGGGTGAGTTGCTTAACTCCTCTGTGCCTCCGTTGCTGTTCGGTAAAAGGGGGGAAAAAGGAATGCCTTGTTAATATAGTGTTGTGAGGAGAAACGAGATAGCACAAGTAAAAGGTCTACAACTGCCTGATACATTGTTGGTATTAATACTACGCTAATTCGGGAGGCACCCATTTCTCAGCGGGATTCTGTGAGCCCAGGAAGCTGAATTGTCCTGGACTCCTGGCCTGTTTTGGAAGGAGAGGACTTCTAGCTGGTACGGGGGCGGAAGGGGGTGCGGTATGAATTAGTGGGGATGGAAACACAGCCCTGGTATTTCACAGTCTCCTTTCCTTCCCCAGCCCTGGCTTCTCAAAAAGCACTGCACGGAGGAAGAGGCAGCAGAGCCCCACGTGAGTAGGACTTGGCATTCTTCTACTTAAGATATTCCTATAAATTGTAGAACGTATGAGACATGGGTAAGGATGATAACTGAGCCTTGGTCACTAATTTCCATTCTAAAAGCTTTATGCAAATGAACACATTTCCATCAGGCGGTGGCTCTGTGAATTGGTACTGCTGTTTTCTCTACTTTAAGGCAGGGAACACAACCCTGTTGGCCCATCCTCACCCAGATGGTAGGAGGCAGAGCTGGGGTTGGGACCCAGGCAGTTTGAGTCCAGCAGCTGAGTTTGCTAATCCCTTTGGTATATTCTCTTTGAGCATAGGGTACTGGCTAGGATCATATCATGAAAGGAGGTTGGGACTTAATTGTGGGGACCTTGAGAGCAAGGTTTAGGCTATTTTATGAGTGTTTAAGATAGTTTTCTCAACTGGGTCATTTATTTTATTTCAAATAATATGTATATCATAGAAGTAGCATAATCATTATGGAAAAATGCAGATATATACATAAAGAACAATTTTAATTATCTGTAACTTTAGGATGTAAAGATAACAGTTGTTAATGTTTTAGTGCCTTTTTGTCTGGTTACTCTTTGTGTATGTTTCTGTGTAGTGGAGGCTGTTTTTTTTGTGGGACTGATGTTACACTGCAGTGCTACTCAAATTGTGTTCCACAAACCAGCGGCATTGGCATCACTTGGATAGAAATGCCCAGCCTTGAGCCCCATTCGAGACCTTCTGATTTATAATTTCTGCGTAGGGGGTCCAGGAGGCTGCATTCCAACAAGATCCCGCAGTAATTCACATGCACGTGAAAATTCGAGAAGCTCAAGAGAGGGTCTTTTCTGGAAACTGAGGCCGAGGAAATTGACCCTGCTGGATGTCACAGATAAAACTGAGCTGGCTTCACCAAAGGCCTACTTAGTCCAATGATTTTATTCCCCCACTAATTATTGTCAACTGTCAGGGCCCCTTTCAGAATCCTGAATTGAGCAGAAGACAGCTAGCAAGTGTAGAGTCAAAATGGAGGTCGTTAGAAGTTGTGAAGATATCTCTCTCCCAAGCTTTGGGGAGTGGAATCATTGCCATCTTTTGTACTAGATCGAACCCGGGCCCCCTGCATTTGGAATGTGGCGTCTTATCCACTGCACCACCAGGGAAGTCTCCCATTTATTTCTTAAACGTTCCTATATTTATAATGATATAATTACAATTCAGATTCCTGTCTTTTTTTCATTTGAATTAGGTATGGACTGTCAAACTATTTTTTATTGTTGTTGCAGAATCCTGGCTTTTATTAGTTCTCTTTACCTCTGTGCATAATTGTCAAAAGGGTACTTCCTGTTTAAAAAGAAACTTAACGTATTTTTATACCTTTTGTAAAAAGTTGTCCATGTCAATTTAAATATTATTGTTGCAGTCACAAAATCTTTAGGAAGACAAGCAGAGATTTTCAGAAGTCTATAAAGACTCTCACATAACAGGGCAACAACGTACGACCTCCACATGTCTGACAGTCTTCTGTTGGTAGAAATCACATCTCTAAGGATAATTTCTAACTAAAATATCATCTGCTTTACCGCAGTTGCTAAGAAATAAGAAATCCTGACAGTGGTGTTCTCAGAGCTTCCTACCTTATGACGATCTCACGAGGTGGATGCCCGTGTTCTCCCCTACTGGCAGAAGACAGAACTGAGGCGAAGAGATGTGAATAATTTGCCCAGGGTGACACTGCTAGTGAATGGCGTAGCCTGATCAGAGCCCATGCATATTGACTCCAAAACCTACTCTGACTTACATGGTCTCTGTTTACCCCATACCCAGAATAAGAATGACCCCTGTGGAAGCTGCAGGCACACTGTGAGGGGGCCACTGTGTATGGCTGGGCAGGTCATTCCTCACACAGCCACTGAGGGGGTTCACGGGGGCATCTGGTATCTGCGTGGGGCTCTGCTCATCAAGCATAATCAGCTGTAGCCACCCCGAGGACTGGGAGCCTTGGTAATTCACAATGAGCACCACGTGGGTTAGTGACTTCTTTTTCTTTAAACCAGTTTCCAGTTTGACTTCTTCTTTCCCTGTCTGTCTTGCTAGGACTCTGCACTGCCCCAGAAGGAGAGAGAAAATGAGCACATTCCAGGTGAGTAGAGCTTGCCTTTCTTGCTGTTAGAAACGCCATTTTTGTACTCAGGTTGGACACAGGTTTTCCTCTTTTTTTTCTTTTTCTTTTTTTTTGTTTGATTGGAGTATAGTTGATTTACAATGTATTAATTTCAGGTGTACAGCAAAGTGATTCAGTTATACATATATATACATATATTTTCAGATTCTTTTCCCTTATAGGTTATTACGAAATAGTGGGTATAGTTCCATATGGGTTTTCTCTTTCAAGGAGAGTCTAAGCATATGAGGACCTGAGTGTGCCATGTGTGCTTTTTTTAAAATTCCTGTTAAATTTAATTGGTTTCGGTTTTAATTTTTGTTTTATTTCATCATTTTTTTTATTTTACAAGTAAAAGAAAAATTAAGGGAAATGAAGGACATCTTCCAGTCTACTGCTTACCTGCTTACAAATTAGCTGCTTTTATATTTCTGTAATCTCTTCATCATATGTATTCATGGATGTGTATTTGTATTTATAACATAGATACAGTTTTAAATTGTTTTTTTCATTTAATACTAGCTAACATTCACTTTTAATTGCTTTATCATGTTCCTGCAAACTTATGCACCTATTTTTTTTTTTTTCTGGTATGCGGGCCTCTCACTGTTGTGGCCTCTCCCGTTGCGGGGCACAGGCTCCGGACGCGCAGGCTCAGCGGCCATGGCTCACGGGCCCAGCTGCTCCGCGGCATGTGGGATCTTCCCGGACCGGGGCACGAACCCGTGTCCCCTGCATCGGCAGGCGGACTCTCAACCACTGCGCCACCAGGGGAGCCCTGCACCTATTCTTTAAACTATTCTTTATGCACAGACATTTAGTTTAAAGACTTCTCCTGTTTTAGGAGCACTACAGTGACAGTGTTCCTGATTTAACCTTTTTCTCAAAATATCTGTTCTGAAGAATATTGCCCCTTTTTGCCCTTAACATAGTAGGTTTAGGTATTCAGAATTTAAGAGGTATGTTTTACATGTGGTGCCTTGGATGTTTTTTGGTAGAATATCCAAATACGGCAGAGCACAGCAGGATCAAACTGCTGCTTCACGCAGAAAAAATCATGTATTGTTAGAAGTTTTCTCACGACCAGAGTTAGATTCAGTCTTCCCCATGCTTGAGTCAGACCCTTTGTGTATTTTATTTACCGGTTTGTTTCTTTTTCCATCTTATATTTTTTTCTAATCAGAGTAATGCATGACCTTAGTTTAAAAAGTCCAGTGGTACTTAAAGCACTTGTCACTGCATAGACAGCTCAGAACAATTGTATAAAGAGGTGCTTGGTTTCATCTTTGTTTTAAATATAAAGAATCGGGGTTGTGAAAAAAGGAGGAACCAACTCAGACTCACCCAGAAAACCAAGGGTCTGGAGTCAGAGTATTGCATTCAAGCGAAAGACAGAAACGGGGAAAGAGAGAGTTTTCATTCAGAGACCTGGCATGGCCTTTTGGTTAGTTTCCACATATAACACTCCTTCTCAGCTGGTTCCCACCTCAGTGAGAAAGCAGGTGCCATCAAATACTGCCAGGACTAAATTGGTAACTGTTTCTGGGGCACTTGGCAATAATAATTAAACAGTGAAAGCTTTTTAGTTCAGGATCCAGTGGTTAGAATTCTAGGGAGTTTACTTATGAGTTGTCTGAGAGCCCCAGGTAAACACACAAAGCTTTCTCTTTCATAGCTGCACGTCCAGTGAGGCTGAGGAAAGTCAGTGTGTGGCATTGGCAGGATGGAAGGAGGGGGTGCTGGGAAGTCTGCACACCTCACAGGAGCCGGAGCAACTTCCCATCCTCCTCGTCTCCTCGGGGCTGCCCCTCTTCCACTGGCCACTGGGTATAAGATTGAGGTGGTGTTGTTTGCCGTAGGAGGCGGTGACCTTCAAGGACGTGGCCGTGGCCTTCACAGAGGAGGAGCTGGGGCTGCTGGACTCGGCCCAGAGGAAGCTGTACCAGGATGTGATGGTGGAACACTTCGGGAACCTGGTCTCAGTGGGTGAGGACAGCCTTTCTCTGCGAGTGTCTTTGTGACCTTGGTGTTTCAAGGCTTTGGGCCTCTTGAGGTGGTTCCCTGAGTTTGGGGACCAGACTTTTGCAATTCCTGTGGGACACGAGAGGATGTCTCTGGTCTTTCCAAACAGTGTGTTTCAGGTCCTTTTCAATTATTTTGTAAAAGAACTGTAAATCGGCAGTATCTTGCTGTACCTTGTGTATTCTTCTTCAGATTTCCCTCCCTGCCATTAGTGGATCATAAAGCCAATTTATTGAGCCCTACGTGTGACTTTTTAATGAAATAAAATAGTATAGAAAATATCAGAGTTTCTTAGGAAGAGTACAACACATTGCAGCAGAAACTCTGGGCGATGGCATGAGTGGTGTGAGAGCCAGTGGGAACAGATTTCATGAAAAGAGACATTGGTTAGATATAGGTCATTCAAGCTTCGTTTTAGTAATGTATACTTTTCTACCTGTGTATCTAGGTTGTGAAATAAATGCTGTTTCTTCAGTGGGTCGTGATACAAAGTTTGAAAAACACAGCTTTCAATACCTTGACTATGCAGTTGGAACTCAAATTTCTAGTAAACTTTCGCTCTAGCCCGTTCATGTTAACTTGTGACTTTGCATGTTCTCATTCTTCAAACGAGATACAAAACATACAGAAAGAGAAGAGAGGCTTTGGTTGATGAATTCAGCAACCCAGATAGAAATTTAGGTGAGAACCAAGCAGCCGTGAGTTCCTGTGGTTAGCTCTCTATCTGTTTTGCTTCTCACCAGCCCTGTGCTGTCCATCACCTGGTCCCAGTTGGAAATCTCTTTCCAGGATTATTGCATAGTCTTTGTACTGGTCACCTGTTGCCACCCTTCTCCTCCCACAGTTTGTTCTTTAGGTGGCAAAGTGATCTTTTGTAACTTTAAGTCAGGTTATGTTCTTGTTTCAGAATTCTCTTGTGGCTTCTTTTACTTAGAATAAAAACCACTTAAAGTGGCTTCTAGAGCCTTCTGTGGGCTGCTGTTCGTTCTCCACCACCTCCCTGAATACACCACCTCTCCTCCCTCTTACCCTATCTTTTCCAGACCTGCAAAGGATGCTTCTGCCACAGAGCCTTTTCCTGGTCCTTCTCTCTGCCTGGAATACTCTTTCACCTGTAATCTTTTAGGCCTCTACTTCTTTCAGTCAGTCGCCTTAAAGATGAGGAGGTGGCTGTCCTCTGACCACCCTATGGAAAATACAGTCCTCTCTTTCTTACTCTCTCTGCCCTGCCTTGTTTTGTCTCTAAGTGTTTCACTCATGTACATTTTGTTCACCTGTTTCTCACCTCTCTTTCTTCCACTGGAGGGTAATCCAGGAGTGCAGGAGGAATTCGGTCTGTTATATGTTTATTGCTCACTAGCCTCAGTGCTTAGCATAGTCTTGGTACATGACAGGAACTCTTAAATATTTCTTGAATAAACGAATGAGTTAATGGATAGAGAAATTAGCCTTCCATGAAAATAGCTAGTAGGCGGTGAACAAATCCGAGTGAATAAGGGATATTGCTAAATGTTTTTTTGTCTTCAAATGAATTCCTAGCCTAATTCTAACTTCTCAGGTGCCCATGATGTGTGTATGTGTGTGTTTGCCTTTCTGTACAAGTTGGCCCTCATCAACTTGCACAAAAAATATGTACAGAACCTGTAATTATAACCAAACTGAGTAAAATGCTTTCCCTGTGACTTTCCTTGAGCTCTCAGTAGCAGAGCAAATTCATTTGGGGAGGAAATACTGTTTTGAATGAGGATTCTTATGTCTACTTCTTAGGTAACCCTCCCATAGAAGGAAAGAAATTTCTACTTCCTTATCCCTTATACCAGGGGAGAACAGGTCTCAGAAAACAGCCAGCTGGTGAGTTAGCCTTTCCCTTAAAAGATTTGCCCCGCTGTGTCCCATTTGCCTCCTCCAAAGCCCACCTCACTAATAAGAAATCGATCTTTGTTAGCTGTACAAACATTTTGTGTGTGTGTGTGTGTGTGCATTTGTATGTATCTTGTAGAAGGCATTTTAGATAATGTCACCTTGAGTGCTTTGATCATTCTTTAATAGTTTCTAGTCTGTTTCTTCTCAATACTTATCACAGGCTATGGAATTTATTCCCAGCTCACTCATAAAGCCCATTCTTCACTTTGGAACTCATTCTTGTTAAAGACCAATGTATCTGTGTCCAAAAATTTTCCATGCTGTTTTTAAAGAGACAGCATTCTTCCCTAGCCTCTACATTTTGACTCCTGCTTGGCAGGGGGAGTGGAGGAACATATTAGGCAGCACAAATGCCTGAGAAGGATCCAGTGCATAGGTCTTCATGCTTTTTTTTAACCCCACTGATTCTTAGACCCTTTTTTAAAATTAATTAATTGTTGGTTGCATTGGGTCTTGGTTGCTGCATATGGGCTTTTCTCTCGTTGTGGTGAGTGGGAGCAGCTCTTCGTTGTGGTGCGCAGGCTTCTCATTGCAGTGGCTTCTCTTGTTTCAGAGCACGGTCTCTAGGAACGCGGGCTTCAGTAGTTGTGGCACGTGGGCTCAGTAGTTGTGGCTCACGGGCTTAGTTGCTCTGCGGCATGTGGGATCTTCCCGGACCAGGGCTCGAACCTGTGTCCCCTGCACTGGCAGGCAGATTATTAACCACTGTGCCACCGGGGCAGTCCCGGTTTTTAGCCCCTTTCATATCCTCCTCAGCACTAACCCCCTTGGTGTGCTGCCGCCTCGGGTGCAGCCTTTCAACTTAAGCCAAACTGTACTTTCCAGTCCTTTTCCTGTATCTGATACCTGACTTGTAAAAGCTGTTTCGCTTCTCTGACTTGGTTCAAACTTAACCTGGGATTCAGAATTGTAGAGAATCCTAGAAATCAAACTGAGTTCACCTGTGCATGCATTTCTTGAGCCCTGACTAACTGCTAGGCACTGTTAAAGCTGTGAGCACAGCAAAATGCTTGTCTTTATTGATACTGTGTTATGGTAGGAATGACATGTAATTTTTGAAAGATGATTGAAATAGTATGTCAGAGTAGTCATTTGGTTTTAAATGGGTTTCATTAATGCTAAGTATTTGGGAGTTTAACAGACCATCTCTTGGTTTCTGTTAGTATATAAACCAGAGAACTTCATTTGTCGTGCGAAAGATAAGCTGAACCATCCTGAGGTTCATTAAAGTCTCATACTGTGTCTTAAGTGTAAAATCTTGAATCTTTGAACAAAGCTTTCACGTGTCCACATCTCTGAATTCTCTGTCCCTCTAGAAGAAAACAATCAAAGTGAGTTGAGGGCCGTTCAAGACAGAGGATCACGTGAAGAGCTTTCCTGCTGGCAAATCTGGCAACAAATTTCAAATGACTTAACCAGATGCCAAGACTCCATGATAAATAGTTGTCAGTTCCACAAACAAGGTGATTCCCCCTGCCAGATTGGGGCAGGACTCTATTCAAATTTCTGAAGATGAGAACCGTATATTAAATGATAAAGCAGGTGATCCCAGTAGTCCTGGAAATCCAAGGTTTGCAACTTTGAGAGCCCAGGATTCTTGGAGGAAAACTTCATTGGCTGAGTCACAGAATTATCAGAATAGACACCAGCAAATTTCCATGAAAAATAAACTGTGTCAGTGTAAAGAGGATGTTGACACCATCAGTTGGATTTCACATCACCTTGATGCTCATGGAGTACACAAGGGTCAAAAACCTTACGGCTACAGTGATTATAGAAAAGATAGCACGAGGGTTTCAACACTGGATCAGAATACTATGATTCACACGGGACAAAAACCTTACCAGTGTAATGAATGTAAAGAAACCTTCACCGATCTCTCCACCTTTGATCTTCACCAGCAATTACACTCAAAAGAGAAGTCTCATACGTGCAGTGAGTGTGGAAAAGGCTTCCGTTACAGCTCGGTTCTTCATATTCATCAGAGAGTTCACGTGGGAGGAGAACACAGTGAGTGTGATGAGTGTGGCAAGGAGTTCAGTCAGAGCTCCCAGCTGCAGACTCCTCAGAAAGTCCACACTGTAGAGAAACCATTCAAATGTGGGGAATGTGGGAAAGGCTTCAGTCGTAGGTCAGCACTTAACTATTCATTGTAAAGTCCACACGGGAGAGAAACCTTATAATTGTGAGGAGTGTGGGAGGGCCTTCAGTCAGGCCTCTCACCTTCAGGACCATCAGAGAGTCCACACTGGGGAGAAGGCATTCAAATGTGACACATGTGATAAGAGCTTCAGTCGGAATTCACACCTTCAGTCCCATCAGAGAGTCCATACGGGAGAGAAACCGTACAAATGTGAGGAGTGTGGGAAGGGCTTCATTTGTAGCTCAAATCTATACATTCATCAGAGGGTCCACACAGGAGAAAAACCCTACAAATGTGAGGAATGTGGGAAAGGCTTTAGTCGGCCTTCAAGTCTTCAGGCCCATCAGGGAGTCCACACTGGAGAGAAATCATACATACGTAATGTGTGTGGTAAAGGCTTTACTCTGAGTTCAAACCTTCAGGCACATCAAAGAGTCCATACAGGAGAGAAACCATACAACTGTAAGGAGTGTGGGAAGAGCTTCAGGAGGAACTCCCATTATCAAGTTCATCTGGTTGTCCACACAGGGGAGAAGCCCTATAAATGTGAGGTATGTGGGAAGGGCTTCCGTCAGAGTTCATATCTTCAAATCCATCAGAAGGCCCACAGTGTAGAGAAACCTTACAAGTGTGAGGAGTGTGGGCAGGGCTTCAATCAGAGTTCACGACTTCAGATCCACCAGCTGATCCATACCGGTGAGAAACCATACAAATGTGAAGAGTGTGGGAAGGGATTCAGTCGTAGAGCAGATCTTAAAATTCATTGCAGAATCCACACCGGAGAGAAACCGTATAATTGTGAGGAGTGTGGGAAAGTCTTCAGGCAGGCCTCAAATCTTCTGGCCCATGAGAGAGTCCACAGCAGAGAAAAACCATTCAAATGTGAAGAGTGTGGGAAGAGCTTTGGTCGGAGTTCACACCTTCAAGCCCATCAAAAAGTCCACACTGGAGAAAAGCCATACAAATGTGAGGAGTGTGGGAAGGGCTTCAAGTGGAGCCTGAACCTCGACATGCATCAGAGGGTCCACACAGGAGAGAAACCATATAAGTGTGGGGAGTGTGGGAAGCACTTCATTCAGGCCTCAAGTCTTCAGCTTCATCAAAGCGTCCACACTGGAGAGAAGCCGTACAGATGTGACAGATGCAGTAAGGTCTTCAGTCGGCCTTCACAGCTACAGTCTCATCAAAGAGTGCACACAGGGGAGAAGCCTTACAAGTGTGAGACCTGTGGTAAGAGCTTCAGTTGGCGCTCCAATCTTATAAGTCATCACAAAATGCATACTGGGGACACATTTTATGAAAGCAGCGAGAGTGGTAAGAACATCAAGGAACTGTCAGAGGATAGAAGTTCTACAAAATGTTGTTTTCAAAAAACTCACGTGCAACGTGAATTCTTGCAAGCGTCAGGTCTCATAGGAGAGAAAGTATTTTAACTTAGTTGGTGTTGAAGCAGTAGCTAAACAGATCCTAGTGTTCAGCAGAGCACACAGCAGAGATCCCTTCTGAGTGGTGCAGTAAGGGCTGCATTCAGAACTTTGACATTTATCAGATGTCACTTAGGAGATAGCACTTAGAAAGGAAAAGAGTTTGGTCTGGGCTTTAACAAAAGTGTAAGGATGAGCTAGTCAAAATTGATGTCCGTGAGAATGTGCGCTCCATGAGGGCAGGGACT